>NW_022145600.1:10628186-10845871 GCF_000002235.5 Strongylocentrotus purpuratus
ACTGTATGGTATCCGCGCTCACACATAGAAACTTTTTACACATAAACTAATGGGGATCTCATCAAAATTTAACTATGTATTGTGTCCCATTACCTGGGCAACAGGCATCTTTCTCATTACCTATTGACCATTATCCGGGCAACGGGCAATTGTTCGGCCAATCAGATGACTAGTTTTATTCAACATACTAAAGAGAGGAATATAACGGTTATTATTATATTTTAAGAATTACTAGAGGTATGAGCTGCAACCTATGCTTCAAATCAGTGATAAATGAATACAATTTATGTATAAAAAATGAAATTTTGCTGTGGGATATTTATCAATTTTCTCTAAAAAATTTGTCTGTAAAATAGTATTTAGGTACTGAAAACCCTCACTGTCATACATGTGTATCTATTTCTTTCCTGTAACATTATTATATGTATATATGTCAGTGTGTGCAATGTGTGTGCTATTTTATGTTGATAAATATCATTGACTAAAAGATCATAAAATATACAAAATACTGTTTTGTTTTTAATCGTCACATGTGATTGTAATCCTGAAGGGCATGCAGGAATAAGAGAGAGAGAGAGAGAGAGAGAGAGAGAGTGAAGGAGGGAGACATAGAGGGAGAAAGCCAAACGGAAAAGATTGAGGAGCAAAGACGAGATGGGGAAAAGAGAAGAGCAAATAGAGAAAAAGGGGAGGGAGAAAGACAACGAGACAAACAGACAAACAGACATGACAAAAAAGAGTAAAGAAGAGTTTGAGAAAGAGAATAGTAAAGGGAGAGGCAATGAGAGATGGGGAGGGAGGGGAAGGAAAGGAAGAAAGCAATATAAACAAATTGCTCTTAGTTGCTTTAAATTATAAGCACATTTTATGGTAGTATGCATCACAGGGTTATATGCAATCGAAAAAAGTAAATGAAATTGAACCTGAATGTGACAGGAAATGAATTTCAATTGACAAAGAGTATTTTTTGCTTGATCTAAATTGACGCAAAAGGATTTTGACCAAGTTAATTGTCCTTTGAAATATTATTCCATATAATTATGGTCGCAAAAGAAGTGACGACAAATACATAGTTGTACAATAGGCAAAGTTTTAACACATAAGTTTAAGATCTGTGTATTCCTAATAAATGTTGACTTTCTTTTAGCCTGCAAACAACAAAAATAAGAATGACAACAACAACAACAACATCACAAAGGTACAATAAAAAGGCAAGTACCAAATTATCAACTTTATTTTTTGACTTGTAATGTACAATATATGTTTTGATGCTGCTTGTAAGTGTCGGCTTGCATGGTGATGTAGATATACAGTAGGTTTGCGGGTGCACCATGTGAGAGAGAGAGAGAGAGAGGGGGATGGGGGGGGGGGGGGGTTTGAGGAGTCCTGGAAAGGACTCTGACTCGGTAATCTTTCTTGGGGGTGTGTAGTGTCAAGCCACTCATCCTCTCCAAGCGCTATAGTTCTCCTTAGAACTATATGCTAAGAAAGATAACAACAGTCCTTTTCAGGACTACACACCCCCAAGAAAGATCACCAAGTCAGAGTCCTTCAGGACTCCTCAACCCCCCCTCTCTCTCTCTCTCTCTCTCTCTCTCTCTCTCTCTCTCATGGTGCACCCGCAAACCTACTGTAAATATATGCTTTATAATGAAGAATGTTATTGATTGGAGTAGGGCAATAGGTAAAAATGTGAGCAGGTCGGTGATTGCATCGATCAAACATGTTGCATGACGTACAATCCCCTTGACTGTGCTTAGGCTCTTACAATCCTGACGTGATATACTTGATCACCAGTTATGAGAGCAACAACAATTAAAGCCATACCTTTATTTAAAAAAATAAAAATCACGGGAATTGTGTTTACATCTAAGATTGTCTTCTACTTTAACAAAGTTTGAGTAGTTTTCAATTTGAAATACTAATGCCTAAATTTGCTCTCATGGTCGCTTGCTTGCCTTTACTCTATTCTGACTGGGGAGGGGGAGGGCTGACATTTGTAACCCCTCCCCCGTACAAAGTCCACGACTGTCGCGTCCACAATTAGATATAGTATGTATAATAATTTGTATTTTGCTCTAAAAAACAAAGACACAAAAACGCAGTGTCGCCACTGCAATCTCAAAATCTCAGATCGCTACGCTTTCTCGCCACACATCAACGAACACACTGCTTCATATACTCAACAAACCCTCAATCACAAGGTAGGCTCCGAACTGGGGGTTGGGGGAGGTGTTTTTCTCTCCAAAAATATAGGGCAAATCATTTTCCCGTCTCCCTAGCGAGACAAAAGAATGATATGAAATCAATCACAGAGACTGTGGAGCAAGGGGGAGGGTGGAGGCACAGTGTCCCACTTTTTCAAGTACACCAAAAAGTGCCCTTTTTACGATGAAAAAATGACCCTGTTTACTCAAGTTATTATGTGCCCCTTTCCCCTTTTTACCTGCGATGAGTGTCCCTTTTCCATGTCCAATAATTGACCTTTTCTCTTCTAATAAGTGCCCCTTTGTATTTTTAACAAGTGCCCCCTTTTTATGAATACCCCTTTCCACCTATTATGATTAGCATCAATATCCAAATGTGATAAATGCCTCTTTTCCTTTGTAATAAAGTGCATATTCCCCTTATAAATAAGTGCGCCTTAATTTTCATCTCTGTTCAGCACCCATTTTACTTTGACACGGCCGCTTTCCATTCCTAATTAATGCACTTTTCCCTTTTCCCTTCTGATAAGTGCTCCTTTTTCCTTTTTGTTAAGTACCCCTTCCCCTAATTCTTGTAAATGCCCCCTTTTTTTTTACCTCTGATAATTATGTGCCCCTTTAAAGCAAGATCAGTTCCTCTTGTTCTTGATAAGAGTCCTTTTTTCTTTTCTATATTTCCCACTAGCTGTCGCTTACCAGATGTGCCCTTTTGCGGTCATCTAAAGAGTCATTGACTATCATGACATATTATATTCATTTGCTAAAAGAGGCATCTTCCCACCTATCATCCTTTGATAAT
The DNA here is from genome assembly GCF_000002235.5 of Strongylocentrotus purpuratus. Taxonomy (NCBI): domain Eukaryota; kingdom Metazoa; phylum Echinodermata; class Echinoidea; order Camarodonta; family Strongylocentrotidae; genus Strongylocentrotus; species Strongylocentrotus purpuratus. The sequence goes on from NW_022145600.1 coordinate 10,631,193, forward strand.
TTTAAACCACGTGTCCTTAACGTATCTCATAGAATGTCACGATATGTAATTGCCCTTAAAAAAAAGGAAATAAAGCTTTAGACAATGAAGGAGTTGGACTAGCACAGGCGAATCTATGTAATACACAAGCGCGTACGCAGCGGGGGATTTTGGGGTTTGAATCCCCCTCAAATTTGTTTATGTATGTGATTTTTGATTTAAGGTGACCCCCAAAAAGTGACCTTATCTCCCCTTCTACTGTGCTCTTACCCCCCCCCCCCGGCCCCCGTGCTTATTCCCGCGGCTGGCTAAGTCGTTGCGAAAATTTTGGGACCAACAAAATAATTTAAAATGTACCCCCCCTGCCCTGCCTATTCAGCGGCTCGCTTAGACGTTGCAAAATTTTCGGCCCGATTTAGAAATGTTAACCCCCCCCCCCCCTTTAAAAATCCTGCGTAGTGTATATGCGAGGGAGCGTTGCAACCGAGCGAGAAAATTTTCCAGATTGAATGGCGAAACTTTAAAGGAACTTGAAGAAATACTCAATATCAACAAACTACTAAACCGAACAAGAAGAGTCATCACCAAGCCGTTATAGGTGTAAGGGGGGGGGGGGGGTTGGGGGGGGGGGGGGGGGGAAGAAAAAAAAATTCCACTCTATTGGAGAACCCAGGTATCGATCCTGGTACATCTCGTATGCGAAACGAGCGCTCTACCATTTGAGCTAGTCCCCCTTTGCTATAGGATATTGAGAGGTTATATTATTTGTATAAATATGTGTTACGTAATATTTAGTAAGTTACACGCATAACTGATTTTATTCCAACCATTCTCCTGATTCAAAAAGACTCACTGTGTAAGACACGATTGAACAAAACCATACCTTTTGTTATCGGTATAGGCTAAGCTAACGACTACCGTTTCTAATTTCCACCATTACTCACGCAACGAAAGTCACATCTTACTTTGTCTCCCCTTAATCGTCTCGTATTATGCTAAAGTTGTAACACATAAGTTTAAGATCTGTGTATTCATAATAAATGTTGACTTTCTTTTAGCCTGCAAGTAACAAAAATAAGAACGACAACAACAACATCACCACCACAAAGGTACAATAAAAAGGCAAGTACCAAATTATCAACTTTATTTTTTGACTTGTAATGTACAATATATGTTTTGATGCTGCTTGTAAGTGTCGGCTTGCATGGTGATGTAGATATACAGTAGGTTTGAGGGTGCACCATGTGAGAGAGAGAGAGAGAGAGAGAGAGAGAGAGAGAGAGAGAGAGAGGGGGGGGGGGGGGGGGGGGGTTGAGGAGTCCTGGAAAGGACTCTGACTCGGTAATCTGTCTTGGGGGTGTGGTGTCGAGCCACTCATCCTCTCCAAGCGCTATAGTTCTCCTTAGAAGAAAGATAACAACAGTCCTTTTCAGGACTACACACCCCCAAGAAAATACCAAACTTTGCTCTCATGGTCGCTTACTTGCCTTTACTCTATTCTGACTGGGGAGGGGGGAGGGCTGACATTTTTAACCCCTCCCCCCGTACAAAGTCCACGACTGTCGCGTCCACAATTAGATATAGTATGTATAATAATTTGTATTTTGCTCTAAAAAACAAAGACACAAAAACGCTGTGTCGCCACTCCAATCTCAAAATCTCAGATCGCTACGCTTTCTCGCCACACATCAACGAACACACTGCTTCATATACTCAACAAACCCTCAATCACAAGGTAGGCTCCGAACTGGGGGTTGGGGGAGGTGTTTTTTCTCTCCAAAAATATAGGGCAAATCATTTTCCCGTCTCCCTAGCGAGACAAAAGAATGATATGAAATCAATCACAGAGACTGTGGAGCAAGGGGGAGGGTGGAGGCACAGTGTCCCACTTTTTCAAGTACACCAAAAAGTGCCCTTTTTACGATGAAAAAATGACCCTGTTTACTCAAGTTATTATGTGCCCCTTTCCCCTTTTTACCTGCGATGAGTGTCCCTTTTCCATGTCCAATAATTGACCTTTTCTCTTCTAATAAGTGCCCCTTTGTATTTTTAACAAGTGCCCCCTTTTTATGAATACCCCTTTCCACCTATTATGATTAGCATCAATATCCAAATGTGATAAATGCCTCTTTTCCTTTGTAATAAAGTGCATCTTTCCCCTTCTAAATAAGTGCGCCTTAATTTTCATCTCTGTTAAGCACCCATTTTACTTTGACACGGCCGCTTTCCATTCCTAATTAATGCACTTTTCCCTTTTCCCTTCTGATAAGTGCTCCTTTTTCCTTTTTGTTAAGTACCCCTTCCCCTAATTCTTGTAAATGCCCCCCTTTTTTTTTACCTCTGATAATTATGTGCCCCTTTAAAGCAAGATCAGTTCCTCTTGTTCTTGATAAGAGTCCTTTTTTCTTTTCTATATTTCCCACTAGCTGTCGCTTACCAGATGTGCCCTTTTGCGGTCATCTAAAGAGTCATTGACTATCATGACATATTATATTCATTTGCTAAAAGAGGCATCTTCCCACCTATCATCCTTTGATAATTTTAAACCACGTGTCCTTAACGTATCTCATAGAATGTCACTATATGTAATTGCCCTTAAAAAAAAAGGAAATAAAGCTTTAGACAATGAAGGAGTTGGACTAGCACAGGCGAATCTATGTAATACACAAGCGCGTACGCAGCGGGGGATTTTGGGGTTTGAATCCCCCTCAAATTTGTTTATGTATGTGATTTTTGATTTAAGGTGACCCCCAAAAAGTGACCTTACCCCCCCCCTTCTACTGAGGCGTTTTGAATTTTTTGGAACCCCCCCCCCCCCAAAAAAAAAAAAAAAAAAAAAAAAATGTGCTCTTACCCCCCCCCCCCCCCCCCCCCCCGCCCCCGCCCCCGTGCTTATTCCCGCGGCTGGCTGAGTCGTTGCGAAAATTTTGGGACCAACAAAATAATTCAAAATGTACCCCCCCCTGCCCCACCTATTCAGCGGCTCGCTTAGACGTTGCAAAATTTTCGGCCTGATTTAGAAATGTTAACCCCCCCCCCCTTTAAAAATCCTGCGTAGTGTATATGCGAGAGAGCGTTGCAACCGAGCGAGATAATTTTCCAGATTGAATGGCGAAACTTTAAAGGAACTTGAAGAAATACTCAATATCAACAAACTACTAAACCGAACTAGAAGAGTCATCACCAAGCCGTTATAGGTGTAAGGGGGGGGGGGGGGGGGGGAGAAGAAAAATCAAAATAAAAAAATATTCCACCATATTGGAGAACCCAGGTATCGATCCTGGTACTTCTCGTATGCAAAACGAGCGCTCTACCATTTGAGCTAGTCCCCCTTGACTACAGGACGTTGAGAGGTTATATTATTTGTAAAAATATGTGTTACGTAATATTTAGTAAGTTACACGCATAACTGATTTTATTCTAACCATTCTCCTGATTCAAAAAGACTCACTGTGTAAGACACGATTGAAAAAAACCATACCTGTTGTTATCGGTATAGGCTAAGCTAACGACTACCGTTTCTAATTTCCACCATTACTCACGCAACGAAAGTCACATCTTACTTTGTCTCCCCTTAATCGTCTCGTATTGTGCTAAAGTTTTAACACATCAGTTTAAGATCTGTGTATTCATAATAAATGTTGACTTTCTTTTAGCCTGCAAACAACAAAAATAAGAACGACAACAACAACATCACCACCACAAAGGTACAATAAAAAGGCAAGTACCAAATTATCAACTTTATTTTTTGACTTGTAATGTACAATATATGTTTTGATGCTGCTTGTAAGTGTCGGCTTGCATGGTGATGTAGATATACAGTAGGTTTGAGGGTGCACCATGTGAGAGAGAGAGAGAGAGAGAGAGAGAGAGAGAGAGAGAGGGGGGGGGGGTTGAGGAGTCCTGGAAAGGACTCTGACTCGGTAATCTTTCTTGGGGTGTGTAGCGTCGAGCCACTCATCCTCTCCAAGCGCTATAGTTCTCCTTAGAAGAAAGATAACAACAGTCCTTTTCAGGACTACACACCCCCAAGAAAATACCAAACTTTGCTCTCATGGTCGCTTACTTGCCTTTACTCTATTCTGACTGGGGAGGGGGGAGGGCTGACATTTTTAACCCCTCCCCCCGTACAAAGTCCACGACTGTCGCGTCCACAATTAGATATAGTATGTATAATAATTTGTATTTTGCTCTAAAAAACAAAGACACAAAAACGCTGTGTCGCCACTCCAATCTCAAAATCTCAGATCGCTACGCTTTCTCGCCACACATCAACGAACACACTGCTTCATATACTCAACAAACCCTCAATCACAAGGTAGGCTCCGAACTGGGGGTTGGGGGAGGTGTTTTTCTCTCCAAAAATATAGGGCAAATCATTTTCCCGTCTCCCTAGCGAGACAAAAGAATGATATGAAATCAATCACAGAGACTGTGGAGCAAGGGGGAGGGTGGAGGCACAGTGTCCCACTTTTTCAAGTACACCAAAAAGTGCCCTTTTTACGATGAAAAAATGACCCTGTTTACTCAAGTTATTATGTGCCCCTTTCCCCTTTTTACCTGCGATGAGTGTCCCTTTTCCATGTCCAATAATTGACCTTTTCTCTTCTAATAAGTGCCCCTTTGTATTTTTAACAAGTGCCCCCTTTTTATGAATACCCCTTTCCACCTATTATGATTAGCATCAATATCCAAATGTGATAAATGCCTCTTTTCCTTTGTAATAAAGTGCATCTTTCCCCTTCTAAATAAGTGCGCCTTAATTTTCATCTCTGTTAAGCACCCATTTTACTTTGACACGGCCGCTTTCCATTCCTAATTAATGCACTTTTCCCTTTTCCCTTCTGATAAGTGCTCCTTTTTCCTTTTTGTTAAGTACCCCTTCCCCTAATTCTTGTAAATGCCCCCCTTTTTTTTTACCTCTGATAATTATGTGCCCCTTTAAAGCAAGATCAGTTCCTCTTGTTCTTGATAAGAGTCCTTTTTTCTTTTCTATATTTCCCACTAGCTGTCGCTTACCAGATGTGCCCTTTTGCGGTCATCTAAAGAGTCATTGACTATCATGACATATTATATTCATTTGCTAAAAGAGGCATCTTCCCACCTATCATCCTTTGATAATTTTAAACCACGTGTCCTTAACGTATCTCATAGAATGTCACTATATGTAATTGCCCTTAAAAAAAAAGGAAATAAAGCTTTAGACAATGAAGGAGTTGGACTAGCACAGGCGAATCTATGTAATACACAAGCGCGTACGCAGCGGGGGGTTTTGGGGTTTGAATCCCCCTCAAATTTGTTTATGTATGTGATTTTTGATTTAAGGTGACCCCCAAAAAGTGACCTTACCCCCCCCTTCTACTGAGGCGTTTTGAATTTTTTGGAACCCCCCCCCCCCAAAAAAAAAAAAAAAAAAAAAAAATGTGCTCTTACCCCCCCCCCCCCCCCCCCCGCCCCCGCCCCCGTGCTTATTCCCGCGGCTGGCTGAGTCGTTGCGAAAATTTTGGGACCAACAAAATAATTCAAAATGTACCCCCCCCCCCTGCCCCACCTATTCAGCGGCTCGCTTAGACGTTGCAAAATTTTCGGCCTGATTTAGAAATGTTAACCCCCCCCCCCCTTTAAAAATCCTGCGTAGTGTATATGCGAGAGAGCGTTGCAACCGAGCGAGATAATTTTCCAGATTGAATGGCGAAACTTTAAAGGAACTTGAAGAAATACTCAATATCAACAAACTACTAAACCGAACTAGAAGAGTCATCACCAAGCCGTTATAGGTGTAAGGGGGGGGGGGGGGGGGAAGAAAAATCAAAATAAAAAAATATTCCACCATATTGGAGAACCCAGGTATCGATCCTGGTACTTCTCGTATGCAAAACGAGCGCTCTACCATTTGAGCTAGTCCCCCTTGACTACAGGACGTTGAGAGGTTATATTATTTGTAAAAATATGTGTTACGTAATATTTAGTAAGTTACACGCATAACTGATTTTATTCTAACCATTCTCCTGATTCAAAAAGACTCACTGTGTAAGACACGATTGAAAAAAACCATACCTGTTGTTATCGGTATAGGCTAAGCTAACGACTACCGTTTCTAATTTCCACCATTACTCACGCAACGAAAGTCACATCTTACTTTGTCTCCCCTTAATCGTCTCGTATTGTGCTAGTTTTAACACATCAGTTTAAGATCTGTGTATTCATAATAAATGTTGACTTTCTTTTAGCCTGCAAACAACAAAAATAAGAACGACAACAACAACATCACCACCACAAAGGTACAATAAAAAGGCAAGTACCAAATTATCAACTTTATTTTTTGACTTGTAATGTACAATATATGTTTTGATGCTGCTTGTAAGTGTCGGCTTGCATGGTGATGTAGATATACAGTAGGTTTGAGGGTGCACCATGTGTGAGAGAGAGAGAGAGAGAGAGAGAGAGAGAGAGAGAGAGAGAGAGAGGGGGGGTTGAGGAGTCCTGGAAAGGACTCTGACTCGGTAATCTTTCTTGGGGTGTGTAGCGTCGAGCCACTCATCCTCTCCAAGCGCTATAGTTCTCCTTAGAAGAAAGATAACAACAGTCCTTTTCAGGACTACACACCCCCAAGAAAATACCAAACTTTGCTCTCATGGTCGCTTACTTGCCTTTACTCTATTCTGACTGGGGAGGGGGGAGGGCTGACATTTTTAACCCCTCCCCCCGTACAAAGTCCACGACTGTCGCGTCCACAATTAGATATAGTATGTATAATAATTTGTATTTTGCTCTAAAAAACAAAGACACAAAAACGCTGTGTCGCCACTCCAATCTCAAAATCTCAGATCGCTACGCTTTCTCGCCACACATCAACGAACACACTGCTTCATATACTCAACAAACCCTCAATCACAAGGTAGGCTCCGAACTGGGGGTTGGGGGAGGTGTTTTTCTCTCCAAAAATATAGGGCAAATCATTTTCCCGTCTCCCTAGCGAGACAAAAGAATGATATGAAATCAATCACAGAGACTGTGGAGCAAGGGGGAGGGTGGAGGCACAGTGTCCCACTTTTTCAAGTACACCAAAAAGTGCCCTTTTTACGATGAAAAAATGACCCTGTTTACTCAAGTTATTATGTGCCCCTTTCCCCTTTTTACCTGCGATGAGTGTCCCTTTTCCATGTCCAATAATTGACCTTTTCTCTTCTAATAAGTGCCCCTTTGTATTTTTAACAAGTGCCCCCTTTTTATGAATACCCCTTTCCACCTATTATGATTAGCATCAATATCCAAATGTGATAAATGCCTCTTTTCCTTTGTAATAAAGTGCATCTTTCCCCTTCTAAATAAGTGCGCCTTAATTTTCATCTCTGTTAAGCACCCATTTTACTTTGACACGGCCGCTTTCCATTCCTAATTAATGCACTTTTCCCTTTTCCCTTCTGATAAGTGCTCCTTTTTCCTTTTTGTTAAGTACCCCTTCCCCTAATTCTTGTAAATGCCCCCCTTTTTTTTTACCTCTGATAATTATGTGCCCCTTTAAAGCAAGATCAGTTCCTCTTGTTCTTGATAAGAGTCCTTTTTTCTTTTCTATATTTCCCACTAGCTGTCGCTTACCAGATGTGCCCTTTTGCGGTCATCTAAAGAGTCATTGACTATCATGACATATTATATTCATTTGCTAAAAGAGGCATCTTCCCACCTATCATCCTTTGATAATTTTAAACCACGTGTCCTTAACGTATCTCATAGAATGTCACTATATGTAATTGCCCTTAAAAAAAAAGGAAATAAAGCTTTAGACAATGAAGGAGTTGGACTAGCACAGGCGAATCTATGTAATACACAAGCGCGTACGCAGCGGGGGGTTTTGGGGTTTGAATCCCCCTCAAATTTGTTTATGTATGTGATTTTTGATTTAAGGTGACCCCCAAAAAGTGACCTTACCCCCCCCTTCTACTGAGGCGTTTTGAATTTTTTGGAACCCCCCCCCCCAAAAAAAAAAAAAAAAAAAAAAAAATGTGCTCTTACCCCCCCCCCCCCCCCCCGCCCCCGCCCCCGTGCTTATTCCCGCGGCTGGCTGAGTCGTTGCGAAAATTTTGGGACCAACAAAATAATTCAAAATGTACCCCCCCCCTGCCCCACCTATTCAGCGGCTCGCTTAGACGTTGCAAAATTTTCGGCCTGATTTAGAAATGTTAACCCCCCCCCCCTTTAAAAATCCTGCGTAGTGTATATGCGAGAGAGCGTTGCAACCGAGCGAGATAATTTTCCAGATTGAATGGCGAAACTTTAAAGGAACTTGAAGAAATACTCAATATCAACAAACTACTAAACCGAACTAGAAGAGTCATCACCAAGCCGTTATAGGTGTAAGGGGGGGGGGGGGGGAGGGAGAAGAAAAATCAAAATAAAAAAATATTCCACCATATTGGAGAACCCAGGTATCGATCCTGGTACTTCTCGTATGCAAAACGAGCGCTCTACCATTTGAGCTAGTCCCCCTTGACTACAGGACGTTGAGAGGTTATATTATTTGTAAAAATATGTGTTACGTAATATTTAGTAAGTTACACGCATAACTGATTTTATTCTAACCATTCTCCTGATTCAAAAAGACTCACTGTGTAAGACACGATTGAAAAAAACCATACCTGTTGTTATCGGTATAGGCTAAGCTAACGACTACCGTTTCTAATTTCCACCATTACTCACGCAACGAAAGTCACATCTTACTTTGTCTCCCCTTAATCGTCTCGTATTGTGCTAAAGTTTTAACACATCAGTTTAAGATCTGTGTATTCATAATAAATGTTGACTTTCTTTTAGCCTGCAAACAACAAAAATAAGAACGACAACAACAACATCACCACCACAAAGGTACAATAAAAAGGCAAGTACCAAATTATCAACTTTATTTTTTGACTTGTAATGTACAATATATGTTTTGATGCTGCTTGTAAGTGTCGGCTTGCATGGTGATGTAGATATACAGTAGGTTTGAGGGTGCACCATGTGTGAGAGAGAGAGAGAGAGAGAGAGAGAGAGAGAGAGAGAGGAGAGGGGGGGGTTGAGGAGTCCTGGAAAGGACTCTGACTCGGTAATCTTTCTTGGGGTGTGTAGCGTCGAGCCACTCATCCTCTCCAAGCGCTATAGTTCTCCTTAGAAGAAAGATAACAACAGTCCTTTTCAGGACTACACACCCCCAAGAAAATACCAAACTTTGCTCTCATGGTCGCTTACTTGCCTTTACTCTATTCTGACTGGGGAGGGGGGAGGGCTGACATTTTTAACCCCTCCCCCCGTACAAAGTCCACGACTGTCGCGTCCACAATTAGATATAGTATGTATAATAATTTGTATTTTGCTCTAAAAAACAAAGACACAAAAACGCTGTGTCGCCACTCCAATCTCAAAATCTCAGATCGCTACGCTTTCTCGCCACACATCAACGAACACACTGCTTCATATACTCAACAAACCCTCAATCACAAGGTAGGCTCCGAACTGGGGGTTGGGGGAGGTGTTTTTCTCTCCAAAAATATAGGGCAAATCATTTTCCCGTCTCCCTAGCGAGACAAAAGAATGATATGAAATCAATCACAGAGACTGTGGAGCAAGGGGGAGGGTGGAGGCACAGTGTCCCACTTTTTCAAGTACACCAAAAAGTGCCCTTTTTACGATGAAAAAATGACCCTGTTTACTCAAGTTATTATGTGCCCCTTTCCCCTTTTTACCTGCGATGAGTGTCCCTTTTCCATGTCCAATAATTGACCTTTTCTCTTCTAATAAGTGCCCCTTTGTATTTTTAACAAGTGCCCCCTTTTTATGAATACCCCTTTCCACCTATTATGATTAGCATCAATATCCAAATGTGATAAATGCCTCTTTTCCTTTGTAATAAAGTGCATCTTTCCCCTTCTAAATAAGTGCGCCTTAATTTTCATCTCTGTTAAGCACCCATTTTACTTTGACACGGCCGCTTTCCATTCCTAATTAATGCACTTTTCCCTTTTCCCTTCTGATAAGTGCTCCTTTTTCCTTTTTGTTAAGTACCCCTTCCCCTAATTCTTGTAAATGCCCCCCTTTTTTTTTACCTCTGATAATTATGTGCCCCTTTAAAGCAAGATCAGTTCCTCTTGTTCTTGATAAGAGTCCTTTTTTCTTTTCTATATTTCCCACTAGCTGTCGCTTACCAGATGTGCCCTTTTGCGGTCATCTAAAGAGTCATTGACTATCATGACATATTATATTCATTTGCTAAAAGAGGCATCTTCCCACCTATCATCCTTTGATAATTTTAAACCACGTGTCCTTAACGTATCTCATAGAATGTCACTATATGTAATTGCCCTTAAAAAAAAAGGAAATAAAGCTTTAGACAATGAAGGAGTTGGACTAGCACAGGCGAATCTATGTAATACACAAGCGCGTACGCAGCGGGGGGTTTTGGGGTTTGAATCCCCCTCAAATTTGTTTATGTATGTGATTTTTGATTTAAGGTGACCCCCAAAAAGTGACCTTACCCCCCCTTCTACTGAGGCGTTTTGAATTTTTTGGAACCCCCCCCCCCCAAAAAAAAAAAAAAAAAAAAAAAAAAATGTGCTCTTACCCCCCCCCCCCCCCCCCCCCCCCCGCCCCCGTGCTTATTCCCGCGGCTGGCTGAGTCGTTGCGAAAATTTTGGGACCAACAAAATAATTCAAAATGTACCCCCCCCCCTGCCCCACCTATTCAGCGGCTCGCTTAGACGTTGCAAAATTTTCGGCCTGATTTAGAAATGTTAACCCCCCCCCCCTTTAAAAATCCTGCGTAGTGTATATGCGAGAGAGCGTTGCAACCGAGCGAGATAATTTTCCAGATTGAATGGCGAAACTTTAAAGGAACTTGAAGAAATACTCAATATCAACAAACTACTAAACCGAACTAGAAGAGTCATCACCAAGCCGTTATAGGTGTAAGGGGGGGGGGGGGGAGGGAGAAGAAAAATCAAAATAAAAAAATATTCCACCATATTGGAGAACCCAGGTATCGATCCTGGTACTTCTCGTATGCAAAACGAGCGCTCTACCATTTGAGCTAGTCCCCCTTGACTACAGGACGTTGAGAGGTTATATTATTTGTAAAAATATGTGTTACGTAATATTTAGTAAGTTACACGCATAACTGATTTTATTCTAACCATTCTCCTGATTCAAAAAGACTCACTGTGTAAGACACGATTGAAAAAAACCATACCTGTTGTTATCGGTATAGGCTAAGCTAACGACTACCGTTTCTAATTTCCACCATTACTCACGCAACGAAAGTCACATCTTACTTTGTCTCCCCTTAATCGTCTCGTATTGTGCTAAAGTTTTAACACATCAGTTTAAGATCTGTGTATTCATAATAAATGTTGACTTTCTTTTAGCCTGCAAACAACAAAAATAAGAACGACAACAACAACATCACCACCACAAAGGTACAATAAAAAGGCAAGTACCAAATTATCAACTTTATTTTTTGACTTGTAATGTACAATATATGTTTTGATGCTGCTTGTAAGTGTCGGCTTGCATGGTGATGTAGATATACAGTAGGTTTGAGGGTGCACCATGTGAGAGAGAGAGAGAGAGAGAGAGAGAGAGAGAGAGAGAGAGAGAGGGGGGGGGGGGTTGAGGAGTCCTGGAAAGGACTCTGACTCGGTAATCTTTCTTGGGGTGTGTAGCGTCGAGCCACTCATCCTCTCCAAGCGCTATAGTTCTCCTTAGAAGAAAGATAACAACAGTCCTTTTCAGGACTACACACCCCCAAGAAAATACCAAACTTTGCTCTCATGGTCGCTTACTTGCCTTTACTCTATTCTGACTGGGGAGGGGGGAGGGCTGACATTTTTAACCCCTCCCCCCGTACAAAGTCCACGACTGTCGCGTCCACAATTAGATATAGTATGTATAATAATTTGTATTTTGCTCTAAAAAACAAAGACACAAAAACGCTGTGTCGCCACTCCAATCTCAAAATCTCAGATCGCTACGCTTTCTCGCCACACATCAACGAACACACTGCTTCATATACTCAACAAACCCTCAATCACAAGGTAGGCTCCGAACTGGGGGTTGGGGGAGGTGTTTTTCTCTCCAAAAATATAGGGCAAATCATTTTCCCGTCTCCCTAGCGAGACAAAAGAATGATATGAAATCAATCACAGAGACTGTGGAGCAAGGGGGAGGGTGGAGGCACAGTGTCCCACTTTTTCAAGTACACCAAAAAGTGCCCTTTTTACGATGAAAAAATGACCCTGTTTACTCAAGTTATTATGTGCCCCTTTCCCCTTTTTACCTGCGATGAGTGTCCCTTTTCCATGTCCAATAATTGACCTTTTCTCTTCTAATAAGTGCCCCTTTGTATTTTTAACAAGTGCCCCCTTTTTATGAATACCCCTTTCCACCTATTATGATTAGCATCAATATCCAAATGTGATAAATGCCTCTTTTCCTTTGTAATAAAGTGCATCTTTCCCCTTCTAAATAAGTGCGCCTTAATTTTCATCTCTGTTAAGCACCCATTTTACTTTGACACGGCCGCTTTCCATTCCTAATTAATGCACTTTTCCCTTTTCCCTTCTGATAAGTGCTCCTTTTTCCTTTTTGTTAAGTACCCCTTCCCCTAATTCTTGTAAATGCCCCCCTTTTTTTTTACCTCTGATAATTATGTGCCCCTTTAAAGCAAGATCAGTTCCTCTTGTTCTTGATAAGAGTCCTTTTTTCTTTTCTATATTTCCCACTAGCTGTCGCTTACCAGATGTGCCCTTTTGCGGTCATCTAAAGAGTCATTGACTATCATGACATATTATATTCATTTGCTAAAAGAGGCATCTTCCCACCTATCATCCTTTGATAATTTTAAACCACGTGTCCTTAACGTATCTCATAGAATGTCACTATATGTAATTGCCCTTAAAAAAAAAGGAAATAAAGCTTTAGACAATGAAGGAGTTGGACTAGCACAGGCGAATCTATGTAATACACAAGCGCGTACGCAGCGGGGGGTTTTGGGGTTTGAATCCCCCTCAAATTTGTTTATGTATGTGATTTTTGATTTAAGGTGACCCCCAAAAAGTGACCTTACCCCCCCCCTTCTACTGAGGCGTTTTGAATTTTTTGGAACCCCCCCCCCCCAAAAAAAAAAAAAAAAAAAAAAATGTGCTCTTACCCCCCCCCCCCCCCCCCCCGCCCCCGCCCCCGTGCTTATTCCCGCGGCTGGCTGAGTCGTTGCGAAAATTTTGGGACCAACAAAATAATTCAAAATGTACCCCCCCCCCTGCCCCACCTATTCAGCGGCTCGCTTAGACGTTGCAAAATTTTCGGCCTGATTTAGAAATGTTAACCCCCCCCCCCCTTTAAAAATCCTGCGTAGTGTATATGCGAGAGAGCGTTGCAACCGAGCGAGATAATTTTCCAGATTGAATGGCGAAACTTTAAAGGAACTTGAAGAAATACTCAATATCAACAAACTACTAAACCGAACTAGAAGAGTCATCACCAAGCCGTTATAGGTGTAAGGGGGGGGGGGGGAGGGAGAAGAAAAATCAAAATAAAAAAATATTCCACCATATTGGAGAACCCAGGTATCGATCCTGGTACTTCTCGTATGCAAAACGAGCGCTCTACCATTTGAGCTAGTCCCCCTTGACTACAGGACGTTGAGAGGTTATATTATTTGTATAAATATGTGTTACGTAATATTTAGTAAGTTACACGCATAACTGATTTTATTCTAACCATTCTCCTGATTCAAAAAGACTCACTGTGTAAGACACGATTGAAAAAAACCATACCTGTTGTTATCGGTATAGGCTAAGCTAACGACTACCGTTTCTAATTTCCACCATTACTCACGCAACGAAAGTCACATCTTACTTTGTCTCCCCTTAATCGTCTCGTATTGTGCTAAAGTTTTAACACATCAGTTTAAGATCTGTGTATTCATAATAAATGTTGACTTTCTTTTAGCCTGCAAACAACAAAAATAAGAACGACAACAACAACATCACCACCACAAAGGTACAATAAAAAGGCAAGTACCAAATTATCAACTTTATTTTTTGACTTGTAATGTACAATATATGTTTTGATGCTGCTTGTAAGTGTCGGCTTGCATGGTGATGTAGATATACAGTAGGTTTGAGGGTGCACCATGTGTGAGAGAGAGAGAGAGAGAGAGAGAGAGAGAGAGAGGGGGGGGGGTTGAGGAGTCCTGGAAAGGACTCTGACTCGGTAATCTTTCTTGGGGTGTGTAGCGTCGAGCCACTCATCCTCTCCAAGCGCTATAGTTCTCCTTAGAAGAAAGATAACAACAGTCCTTTTCAGGACTACACACCCCCAAGAAAATACCAAACTTTGCTCTCATGGTCGCTTACTTGCCTTTACTCTATTCTGACTGGGGAGGGGGGAGGGCTGACATTTTTAACCCCTCCCCCCGTACAAAGTCCACGACTGTCGCGTCCACAATTAGATATAGTATGTATAATAATTTGTATTTTGCTCTAAAAAACAAAGACACAAAAACGCTGTGTCGCCACTCCAATCTCAAAATCTCAGATCGCTACGCTTTCTCGCCACACATCAACGAACACACTGCTTCATATACTCAACAAACCCTCAATCACAAGGTAGGCTCCGAACTGGGGGTTGGGGGAGGTGTTTTTCTCTCCAAAAATATAGGGCAAATCATTTTCCCGTCTCCCTAGCGAGACAAAAGAATGATATGAAATCAATCACAGAGACTGTGGAGCAAGGGGGAGGGTGGAGGCACAGTGTCCCACTTTTTCAAGTACACCAAAAAGTGCCCTTTTTACGATGAAAAAATGACCCTGTTTACTCAAGTTATTATGTGCCCCTTTCCCCTTTTTACCTGCGATGAGTGTCCCTTTTCCATGTCCAATAATTGACCTTTTCTCTTCTAATAAGTGCCCCTTTGTATTTTTAACAAGTGCCCCCTTTTTATGAATACCCCTTTCCACCTATTATGATTAGCATCAATATCCAAATGTGATAAATGCCTCTTTTCCTTTGTAATAAAGTGCATCTTTCCCCTTCTAAATAAGTGCGCCTTAATTTTCATCTCTGTTAAGCACCCATTTTACTTTGACACGGCCGCTTTCCATTCCTAATTAATGCACTTTTCCCTTTTCCCTTCTGATAAGTGCTCCTTTTTCCTTTTTGTTAAGTACCCCTTCCCCTAATTCTTGTAAATGCCCCCCTTTTTTTTTACCTCTGATAATTATGTGCCCCTTTAAAGCAAGATCAGTTCCTCTTGTTCTTGATAAGAGTCCTTTTTTCTTTTCTATATTTCCCACTAGCTGTCGCTTACCAGATGTGCCCTTTTGCGGTCATCTAAAGAGTCATTGACTATCATGACATATTATATTCATTTGCTAAAAGAGGCATCTTCCCACCTATCATCCTTTGATAATTTTAAACCACGTGTCCTTAACGTATCTCATAGAATGTCACTATATGTAATTGCCCTTAAAAAAAAAGGAAATAAAGCTTTAGACAATGAAGGAGTTGGACTAGCACAGGCGAATCTATGTAATACACAAGCGCGTACGCAGCGGGGGGTTTTGGGGTTTGAATCCCCCTCAAATTTGTTTATGTATGTGATTTTTGATTTAAGGTGACCCCCAAAAAGTGACCTTACCCCCCCTTCTACTGAGGCGTTTTGAATTTTTTGGAACCCCCCCCCCCCAAAAAAAAAAAAAAAAAAAAAAAAAATGTGCTCTTACCCCCCCCCCCCCCCCCCCCCCCCGCCCCGCCCCCGTGCTTATTCCCGCGGCTGGCTGAGTCGTTGCGAAAATTTTGGGACCAACAAAATAATTCAAAATGTACCCCCCCCCCTGCCCCACCTATTCAGCGGCTCGCTTAGACGTTGCAAAATTTTCGGCCTGATTTAGAAATGTTAACCCCCCCCCCCTTTAAAAATCCTGCGTAGTGTATATGCGAGAGAGCGTTGCAACCGAGCGAGATAATTTTCCAGATTGAATGGCGAAACTTTAAAGGAACTTGAAGAAATACTCAATATCAACAAACTACTAAACCGAACTAGAAGAGTCATCACCAAGCCGTTATAGGTGTAAGGGGGGGGGGGGGGGAGGGAGAAGAAAAATCAAAATAAAAAAATATTCCACCATATTGGAGAACCCAGGTATCGATCCTGGTACTTCTCGTATGCAAAACGAGCGCTCTACCATTTGAGCTAGTCCCCCTTGACTACAGGACGTTGAGAGGTTATATTATTTGTAAAAATATGTGTTACGTAATATTTAGTAAGTTACACGCATAACTGATTTTATTCTAACCATTCTCCTGATTCAAAAAGACTCACTGTGTAAGACACGATTGAAAAAAACCATACCTGTTGTTATCGGTATAGGCTAAGCTAACGACTACCGTTTCTAATTTCCACCATTACTCACGCAACGAAAGTCACATCTTACTTTGTCTCCCCTTAATCGTCTCGTATTGTGCTAAAGTTTTAACACATCAGTTTAAGATCTGTGTATTCATAATAAATGTTGACTTTCTTTTAGCCTGCAAACAACAAAAATAAGAACGACAACAACAACATCACCACCACAAAGGTACAATAAAAAGGCAAGTACCAAATTATCAACTTTATTTTTTGACTTGTAATGTACAATATATGTTTTGATGCTGCTTGTAAGTGTCGGCTTGCATGGTGATGTAGATATACAGTAGGTTTGAGGGTGCACCATGTGAGAGAGAGAGAGAGAGAGAGAGAGAGAGAGAGAGAGAGAGAGAGGGGGGGGGGTTGAGGAGTCCTGGAAAGGACTCTGACTCGGTAATCTTTCTTGGGGTGTGTAGCGTCGAGCCACTCATCCTCTCCAAGCGCTATAGTTCTCCTTAGAAGAAAGATAACAACAGTCCTTTTCAGGACTACACACCCCCAAGAAAATACCAAACTTTGCTCTCATGGTCGCTTACTTGCCTTTACTCTATTCTGACTGGGGAGGGGGGAGGGCTGACATTTTTAACCCCTCCCCCCGTACAAAGTCCACGACTGTCGCGTCCACAATTAGATATAGTATGTATAATAATTTGTATTTTGCTCTAAAAAACAAAGACACAAAAACGCTGTGTCGCCACTCCAATCTCAAAATCTCAGATCGCTACGCTTTCTCGCCACACATCAACGAACACACTGCTTCATATACTCAACAAACCCTCAATCACAAGGTAGGCTCCGAACTGGGGGTTGGGGGAGGTGTTTTTCTCTCCAAAAATATAGGGCAAATCATTTTCCCGTCTCCCTAGCGAGACAAAAGAATGATATGAAATCAATCACAGAGACTGTGGAGCAAGGGGGAGGGTGGAGGCACAGTGTCCCACTTTTTCAAGTACACCAAAAAGTGCCCTTTTTACGATGAAAAAATGACCCTGTTTACTCAAGTTATTATGTGCCCCTTTCCCCTTTTTACCTGCGATGAGTGTCCCTTTTCCATGTCCAATAATTGACCTTTTCTCTTCTAATAAGTGCCCCTTTGTATTTTTAACAAGTGCCCCCTTTTTATGAATACCCCTTTCCACCTATTATGATTAGCATCAATATCCAAATGTGATAAATGCCTCTTTTCCTTTGTAATAAAGTGCATCTTTCCCCTTCTAAATAAGTGCGCCTTAATTTTCATCTCTGTTAAGCACCCATTTTACTTTGACACGGCCGCTTTCCATTCCTAATTAATGCACTTTTCCCTTTTCCCTTCTGATAAGTGCTCCTTTTTCCTTTTTGTTAAGTACCCCTTCCCCTAATTCTTGTAAATGCCCCCCTTTTTTTTTACCTCTGATAATTATGTGCCCCTTTAAAGCAAGATCAGTTCCTCTTGTTCTTGATAAGAGTCCTTTTTTCTTTTCTATATTTCCCACTAGCTGTCGCTTACCAGATGTGCCCTTTTGCGGTCATCTAAAGAGTCATTGACTATCATGACATATTATATTCATTTGCTAAAAGAGGCATCTTCCCACCTATCATCCTTTGATAATTTTAAACCACGTGTCCTTAACGTATCTCATAGAATGTCACTATATGTAATTGCCCTTAAAAAAAAAGGAAATAAAGCTTTAGACAATGAAGGAGTTGGACTAGCACAGGCGAATCTATGTAATACACAAGCGCGTACGCAGCGGGGGGTTTTGGGGTTTGAATCCCCCTCAAATTTGTTTATGTATGTGATTTTTGATTTAAGGTGACCCCCAAAAAGTGACCTTACCCCCCCTTCTACTGAGGCGTTTTGAATTTTTTGGAACCCCCCCCCCCCAAAAAAAAAAAAAAAAAAAAAAAATGTGCTCTTACCCCCCCCCCCCCCCCCCCCGCCCCCGCCCCCGTGCTTATTCCCGCGGCTGGCTGAGTCGTTGCGAAAATTTTGGGACCAACAAAATAATTCAAAATGTACCCCCCCCCTGCCCCACCTATTCAGCGGCTCGCTTAGACGTTGCAAAATTTTCGGCCTGATTTAGAAATGTTAACCCCCCCCCCCCTTTAAAAATCCTGCGTAGTGTATATGCGAGAGAGCGTTGCAACCGAGCGAGATAATTTTCCAGATTGAATGGCGAAACTTTAAAGGAACTTGAAGAAATACTCAATATCAACAAACTACTAAACCGAACTAGAAGAGTCATCACCAAGCCGTTATAGGTGTAAGGGGGGGGGGGGGGAGGGAGAAGAAAAATCAAAATAAAAAAATATTCCACCATATTGGAGAACCCAGGTATCGATCCTGGTACTTCTCGTATGCAAAACGAGCGCTCTACCATTTGAGCTAGTCCCCCTTGACTACAGGACGTTGAGAGGTTATATTATTTGTATAAATATGTGTTACGTAATATTTAGTAAGTTACACGCATAACTGATTTTATTCTAACCATTCTCCTGATTCAAAAAGACTCACTGTGTAAGACACGATTGAAAAAAACCATACCTGTTGTTATCGGTATAGGCTAAGCTAACGACTACCGTTTCTAATTTCCACCATTACTCACGCAACGAAAGTCACATCTTACTTTGTCTCCCCTTAATCGTCTCGTATTGTGCTAAAGTTTTAACACATCAGTTTAAGATCTGTGTATTCATAATAAATGTTGACTTTCTTTTAGCCTGCAAACAACAAAAATAAGAACGACAACAACAACATCACCACCACAAAGGTACAATAAAAAGGCAAGTACCAAATTATCAACTTTATTTTTTGACTTGTAATGTACAATATATGTTTTGATGCTGCTTGTAAGTGTCGGCTTGCATGGTGATGTAGATATACAGTAGGTTTGAGGGTGCACCATGTGTGAGAGAGAGAGAGAGAGAGAGAGAGAGAGAGAGAGAGGGGGGGTTGAGGAGTCCTGGAAAGGACTCTGACTCGGTAATCTTTCTTGGGGTGTGTAGCGTCGAGCCACTCATCCTCTCCAAGCGCTATAGTTCTCCTTAGAAGAAAGATAACAACAGTCCTTTTCAGGACTACACACCCCCAAGAAAATACCAAACTTTGCTCTCATGGTCGCTTACTTGCCTTTACTCTATTCTGACTGGGGAGGGGGGAGGGCTGACATTTTTAACCCCTCCCCCCGTACAAAGTCCACGACTGTCGCGTCCACAATTAGATATAGTATGTATAATAATTTGTATTTTGCTCTAAAAAACAAAGACACAAAAACGCTGTGTCGCCACTCCAATCTCAAAATCTCAGATCGCTACGCTTTCTCGCCACACATCAACGAACACACTGCTTCATATACTCAACAAACCCTCAATCACAAGGTAGGCTCCGAACTGGGGGTTGGGGGAGGTGTTTTTCTCTCCAAAAATATAGGGCAAATCATTTTCCCGTCTCCCTAGCGAGACAAAAGAATGATATGAAATCAATCACAGAGACTGTGGAGCAAGGGGGAGGGTGGAGGCACAGTGTCCCACTTTTTCAAGTACACCAAAAAGTGCCCTTTTTACGATGAAAAAATGACCCTGTTTACTCAAGTTATTATGTGCCCCTTTCCCCTTTTTACCTGCGATGAGTGTCCCTTTTCCATGTCCAATAATTGACCTTTTCTCTTCTAATAAGTGCCCCTTTGTATTTTTAACAAGTGCCCCCTTTTTATGAATACCCCTTTCCACCTATTATGATTAGCATCAATATCCAAATGTGATAAATGCCTCTTTTCCTTTGTAATAAAGTGCATCTTTCCCCTTCTAAATAAGTGCGCCTTAATTTTCATCTCTGTTAAGCACCCATTTTACTTTGACACGGCCGCTTTCCATTCCTAATTAATGCACTTTTCCCTTTTCCCTTCTGATAAGTGCTCCTTTTTCCTTTTTGTTAAGTACCCCTTCCCCTAATTCTTGTAAATGCCCCCTTTTTTTTTACCTCTGATAATTATGTGCCCCTTTAAAGCAAGATCAGTTCCTCTTGTTCTTGATAAGAGTCCTTTTTTCTTTTCTATATTTCCCACTAGCTGTCGCTTACCAGATGTGCCCTTTTGCGGTCATCTAAAGAGTCATTGACTATCATGACATATTATATTCATTTGCTAAAAGAGGCATCTTCCCACCTATCATCCTTTGATAATTTTAAACCACGTGTCCTTAACGTATCTCATAGAATGTCACTATATGTAATTGCCCTTAAAAAAAAAGGAAATAAAGCTTTAGACAATGAAGGAGTTGGACTAGCACAGGCGAATCTATGTAATACACAAGCGCGTACGCAGCGGGGGGTTTTGGGGTTTGAATCCCCCTCAAATTTGTTTATGTATGTGATTTTTGATTTAAGGTGACCCCCAAAAAGTGACCTTACCCCCCCCTTCTACTGAGGCGTTTTGAATTTTTTGGAACCCCCCCCCCCAAAAAAAAAAAAAAAAAAAAAAAATGTGCTCTTACCCCCCCCCCCCCCCCCCGCCCCCGTGCTTATTCCCGCGGCTGGCTGAGTCGTTGCGAAAATTTTGGGACCAACAAAATAATTCAAAATGTACCCCCCCCCTGCCCCACCTATTCAGCGGCTCGCTTAGACGTTGCAAAATTTTCGGCCTGATTTAGAAATGTTAACCCCCCCCCCTTTAAAAATCCTGCGTAGTGTATATGCGAGAGAGCGTTGCAACCGAGCGAGATAATTTTCCAGATTGAATGGCGAAACTTTAAAGGAACTTGAAGAAATACTCAATATCAACAAACTACTAAACCGAACTAGAAGAGTCATCACCAAGCCGTTATAGGTGTAAGGGGGGGGGGGGGGAGGGAGAAGAAAAATCAAAATAAAAAAATATTCCACCATATTGGAGAACCCAGGTATCGATCCTGGTACTTCTCGTATGCAAAACGAGCGCTCTACCATTTGAGCTAGTCCCCCTTGACTACAGGACGTTGAGAGGTTATATTATTTGTAAAAATATGTGTTACGTAATATTTAGTAAGTTACACGCATAACTGATTTTATTCTAACCATTCTCCTGATTCAAAAAGACTCACTGTGTAAGACACGATTGAAAAAAACCATACCTGTTGTTATCGGTATAGGCTAAGCTAACGACTACCGTTTCTAATTTCCACCATTACTCACGCAACGAAAGTCACATCTTACTTTGTCTCCCCTTAATCGTCTCGTATTGTGCTAAAGTTTTAACACATCAGTTTAAGATCTGTGTATTCATAATAAATGTTGACTTTCTTTTAGCCTGCAAACAACAAAAATAAGAACGACAACAACAACATCACCACCACAAAGGTACAATAAAAAGGCAAGTACCAAATTATCAACTTTATTTTTTGACTTGTAATGTACAATATATGTTTTGATGCTGCTTGTAAGTGTCGGCTTGCATGGTGATGTAGATATACAGTAGGTTTGAGGGTGCACCATGTGAGAGAGAGAGAGAGAGAGAGAGAGAGAGAGAGAGAGAGGGGGGGGGGTTGAGGAGTCCTGGAAAGGACTCTGACTCGGTAATCTTTCTTGGGGTGTGTAGCGTCGAGCCACTCATCCTCTCCAAGCGCTATAGTTCTCCTTAGAAGAAAGATAACAACAGTCCTTTTCAGGACTACACACCCCCAAGAAAATACCAAACTTTGCTCTCATGGTCGCTTACTTGCCTTTACTCTATTCTGACTGGGGAGGGGGGAGGGCTGACATTTTTAACCCCTCCCCCCGTACAAAGTCCACGACTGTCGCGTCCACAATTAGATATAGTATGTATAATAATTTGTATTTTGCTCTAAAAAACAAAGACACAAAAACGCTGTGTCGCCACTCCAATCTCAAAATCTCAGATCGCTACGCTTTCTCGCCACACATCAACGAACACACTGCTTCATATACTCAACAAACCCTCAATCACAAGGTAGGCTCCGAACTGGGGGGGGGGAGGTGTTTTTCTCTCCAAAAATATAGGGCAAATCATTTTCCCGTCTCCCTAGCGAGACAAAAGAATGATATGAAATCAATCACAGAGACTGTGGAGCAAGGGGGAGGGTGGAGGCACAGTGTCCCACTTTTTCAAGTACACCAAAAAGTGCCCTTTTTACGATGAAAAAATGACCCTGTTTACTCAAGTTATTATGTGCCCCTTTCCCCTTTTTACCTGCGATGAGTGTCCCTTTTCCATGTCCAATAATTGACCTTTTCTCTTCTAATAAGTGCCCCTTTGTATTTTTAACAAGTGCCCCCTTTTTATGAATACCCCTTTCCACCTATTATGATTAGCATCAATATCCAAATGTGATAAATGCCTCTTTTCCTTTGTAATAAAGTGCATCTTTCCCCTTCTAAATAAGTGCGCCTTAATTTTCATCTCTGTTAAGCACCCATTTTACTTTGACACGGCCGCTTTCCATTCCTAATTAATGCACTTTTCCCTTTTCCCTTCTGATAAGTGCTCCTTTTTCCTTTTTGTTAAGTACCCCTTCCCCTAATTCTTGTAAATGCCCCCCTTTTTTTTTACCTCTGATAATTATGTGCCCCTTTAAAGCAAGATCAGTTCCTCTTGTTCTTGATAAGAGTCCTTTTTTCTTTTCTATATTTCCCACTAGCTGTCGCTTACCAGATGTGCCCTTTTGCGGTCATCTAAAGAGTCATTGACTATCATGACATATTATATTCATTTGCTAAAAGAGGCATCTTCCCACCTATCATCCTTTGATAATTTTAAACCACGTGTCCTTAACGTATCTCATAGAATGTCACTATATGTAATTGCCCTTAAAAAAAAAGGAAATAAAGCTTTAGACAATGAAGGAGTTGGACTAGCACAGGCGAATCTATGTAATACACAAGCGCGTACGCAGCGGGGGGTTTTGGGGTTTGAATCCCCCTCAAATTTGTTTATGTATGTGATTTTTGATTTAAGGTGACCCCCAAAAAGTGACCTTACCCCCCCTTCTACTGAGGCGTTTTGAATTTTTTGGAACCCCCCCCCCAAAAAAAAAAAAAAAAAAAAAAAAAAAAATGTGCTCTTACCCCCCCCCCCCCCCCCCCCCCGCCCCCGTGCTTATTCCCGCGGCTGGCTGAGTCGTTGCGAAAATTTTGGGACCAACAAAATAATTCAAAATGTACCCCCCCCCTGCCCCACCTATTCAGCGGCTCGCTTAGACGTTGCAAAATTTTCGGCCTGATTTAGAAATGTTAAACCCCCCCCCCCTTTAAAAATCCTGCGTAGTGTATATGCGAGAGAGCGTTGCAACCGAGCGAGATAATTTTCCAGATTGAATGGCGAAACTTTAAAGGAACTTGAAGAAATACTCAATATCAACAAACTACTAAACCGAACTAGAAGAGTCATCACCAAGCCGTTATAGGTGTAAGGGGGGGGGGGGGGGAGAAGAAAAAATCAAAATAAAAAAATATTCCACCATATTGGAGAACCCAGGTATCGATCCTGGTACTTCTCGTATGCAAAACGAGCGCTCTACCATTTGAGCTAGTCCCCCTTGACTACAGGACGTTGAGAGGTTATATTATTTGTAAAAATATGTGTTACGTAATATTTAGTAAGTTACACGCATAACTGATTTTATTCTAACCATTCTCCTGATTCAAAAAGACTCACTGTGTAAGACACGATTGAAAAAAACCATACCTGTTGTTATCGGTATAGGCTAAGCTAACGACTACCGTTTCTAATTTCCACCATTACTCACGCAACGAAAGTCACATCTTACTTTGTCTCCCCTTAATCGTCTCGTATTGTGCTAAAGTTTTAACACATCAGTTTAAGATCTGTGTATTCATAATAAATGTTGACTTTCTTTTAGCCTGCAAACAACAAAAATAAGAACGACAACAACAACATCACCACCACAAAGGTACAATAAAAAGGCAAGTACCAAATTATCAACTTTATTTTTTGACTTGTAATGTACAATATATGTTTTGATGCTGCTTGTAAGTGTCGGCTTGCATGGTGATGTAGATATACAGTAGGTTTGAGGGTGCACCATGTGTGAGAGAGAGAGAGAGAGAGAGAGAGAGAGAGAGAGAGAGAGAGAGGGGGGGGGGGTTGAGGAGTCCTGGAAAGGACTCTGACTCGGTAATCTTTCTTGGGGTGTGTAGCGTCGAGCCACTCATCCTCTCCAAGCGCTATAGTTCTCCTTAGAAGAAAGATAACAACAGTCCTTTTCAGGACTACACACCCCAAGAAAATACCAAACTTTGCTCTCATGGTCGCTTACTTGCCTTTACTCTATTCTGACTGGGGAGGGGGGAGGGCTGACATTTTTAACCCCTCCCCCCGTACAAAGTCCACGACTGTCGCGTCCACAATTAGATATAGTATGTATAATAATTTGTATTTTGCTCTAAAAAACAAAGACACAAAAACGCTGTGTCGCCACTCCAATCTCAAAATCTCAGATCGCTACGCTTTCTCGCCACACATCAACGAACACACTGCTTCATATACTCAACAAACCCTCAATCACAAGGTAGGCTCCGAACTGGGGGTTGGGGGAGGTGTTTTTCTCTCCAAAAATATAGGGCAAATCATTTTCCCGTCTCCCTAGCGAGACAAAAGAATGATATGAAATCAATCACAGAGACTGTGGAGCAAGGGGGAGGGTGGAGGCACAGTGTCCCACTTTTTCAAGTACACCAAAAAGTGCCCTTTTTACGATGAAAAAATGACCCTGTTTACTCAAGTTATTATGTGCCCCTTTCCCCTTTTTACCTGCGATGAGTGTCCCTTTTCCATGTCCAATAATTGACCTTTTCTCTTCTAATAAGTGCCCCTTTGTATTTTTAACAAGTGCCCCCTTTTTATGAATACCCCTTTCCACCTATTATGATTAGCATCAATATCCAAATGTGATAAATGCCTCTTTTCTTTGTAATAAAGTGCATCTTTCCCCTTCTAAATAAGTGCGCCTTAATTTTCATCTCTGTTAAGCACCCATTTTACTTTGACACGGCCGCTTTCCATTCCTAATTAATGCACTTTTCCCTTTTCCCTTCTGATAAGTGCTCCTTTTTTCCTTTTTGTTAAGTACCCCTTCCCCTAATTCTTGTAAATGCCCCCCTTTTTTTTACCTCTGATAATTATGTGCCCCTTTAAAGCAAGATCAGTTCCTCTTGTTCTTGATAAGAGTCCTTTTTTCTTTTCTATATTTCCCACTAGCTGTCGCTTACCAGATGTGCCCTTTTGCGGTCATCTAAAGAGTCATTGACTATCATGACATATTATATTCATTTGCTAAAAGAGGCATCTTCCCACCTATCATCCTTTGATAATTTTAAACCACGTGTCCTTAACGTATCTCATAGAATGTCACTATATGTAATTGCCCTTAAAAAAAAAGGAAATAAAGCTTTAGACAATGAAGGAGTTGGACTAGCACAGGCGAATCTATGTAATACACAAGCGCGTACGCAGCGGGGGGTTTTGGGTTTGAATCCCCCTCAAATTTGTTTATGTATGTGATTTTTGATTTAAGGTGACCCCCAAAAAGTGACCTTACCCCCCCTTCTACTGAGGCGTTTTGAATTTTTTGGAACCCCCCCCCCCAAAAAAAAAAAAAAAAAAAAAAAAAAAAATGTGCTCTTACCCCCCCCCCCCGCCCCCGCCCCCGTGCTTATTCCCGCGGCTGGCTGAGTCGTTGCGAAAATTTTGGGACCAACAAAATAATTCAAAATGTACCCCCCCCCTGCCCCACCTATTCAGCGGCTCGCTTAGACGTTGCAAAATTTTCGGCCTGATTTAGAAATGTTAACCCCCCCCCCCTTTAAAAATCCTGCGTAGTGTATATGCGAGAGAGCGTTGCAACCGAGCGAGATAATTTTCCAGATTGAATGGCGAAACTTTAAAGGAACTTGAAGAAATACTCAATATCAACAAACTACTAAACCGAACTAGAAGAGTCATCACCAAGCCGTTATAGGTGTAAGGGGGGGGGGGGGGAGGAGAAGAAAAATCAAAATAAAAAAATATTCCACCATATTGGAGAACCCAGGTATCGATCCTGGTACTTCTCGTATGCAAAACGAGCGCTCTACCATTTGAGCTAGTCCCCCTTGACTACAGGACGTTGAGAGGTTATATTATTTGTAAAAATATGTGTTACGTAATATTTAGTAAGTTACACGCATAACTGATTTTATTCTAACCATTCTCCTGATTCAAAAAGACTCACTGTGTAAGACACGATTGAACAAAACCATACCTGTTGTTATCGGTATAGGCTAAGCTAACGACTACCGTTTCTAATTTCCACCATTACTCACGCAACGAAAGTCACATCTTACTTTGTCTCCCCTTAATCGTCTCGTATTGTGCTAAAGTTTTAACACATCAGTTTAAGATCTGTGTATTCATAATAAATGTTGACTTTCTTTTAGCCTGCAAACAACAAAAATAAGAACGACAACAACAACATCACCACCACAAAGGTACAATAAAAAGGCAAGTACCAAATTATCAACTTTATTTTTGACTTGTAATGTACAATATATGTTTTGATGCTGCTTGTAAGTGTCGGCTTGCATGGTGATGTAGATATACAGTAGGTTTGAGGGTGCACCATGTGTGTGAGAGAGAGAGAGAGAGAGAGAGAGAGAGAGAGAGGGGGGGGGGTTGAGGAGTCCTGGAAAGGACTCTGACTCGGTAATCTTTCTTGGGGTGTGTAGCGTCGAGCCACTCATCCTCTCCAAGCGCTATAGTTCTCCTTAGAAGAAAGATAACAACAGTCCTTTTCAGGACTACACACCCCCAAGAAAATACCAAACTTTGCTCTCATGGTCGCTTACTTGCCTTTACTCTATTCTGACTGGGGAGGGGGGAGGGCTGACATTTTAACCCCTCCCCCCGTACAAAGTCCACGACTGTCGCGTCCACAATTAGATATAGTATGTATAATAATTTGTATTTTGCTCTAAAAAACAAAGACACAAAAACGCTGTGTCGCCACTCCAATCTCAAAATCTCAGATCGCTACGCTTTCTCGCCACACATCAACGAACACACTGCTTCATATACTCAACAAACCCTCAATCACAAGGTAGGCTCCGAACTGGGGGTTGGGGGAGGTGTTTTTTCTCCAAAAATATAGGGCAAATCATTTTCCCGTCTCCCTAGCGAGACAAAAGAATGATATGAAATCAATCACAGAGACTGTGGAGCAAGGGGGAGGGTGGAGGCACAGTGTCCCACTTTTTCAAGTACACCAAAAAGTGCCCTTTTTACGATGAAAAAATGACCCTGTTTACTCAAGTTATTATGTGCCCCTTTCCCCCTTTTTACCTGCGATGAGTGTCCCTTTTCCATGTCCAATAATTGACCTTTTCTCTTCTAATAAGTGCCCCTTTGTATTTTTAACAAGTGCCCCCTTTTATGAATACCCCTTTCCACCTATTATGATTAGCATCAATATCCAAATGTGATAAATGCCTCTTTTCCTTTGTAATAAAGTGCATCTTTCCCCTTCTAAATAAGTGCGCCTTAATTTTCATCTCTGTTAATCACCCATTTTACTTTGACACGGTCGCTTTCCATTCCTAATTAATGCACTTTTCCCTTTTCCCTTCTGATAAGTGCTCCTTTTCACTTTTTGTTAAGTACCCCTTCCCCTAATTCTTGTAAATGCCCCCCTTTTTTTTACCTCTGATAATTATGTGCCCCTTTAAAGCAAGATAAGTTCCTCTTGTTCTTGATAAGAGTCCTTTTTCTTTTCTATATTTCCCACTAGCTGTCGCTTACCAGATGTGCCCTTTTGCGGTCATCTAAAGAGTCATTGACTATCATGACATATTATATCTAATTGCTAAGAGAGGCATCTTCCCACCTATCATCCTTTGATAATTTTAAACCACGTGTCCTTAACGTATCTCATAGAATGTCACTATATGTAATTGCCCTTAAAAAAAAGGAAATAAAGCTTTAGACAATGAAGGAGTTGGACTAGCACAGGCGAATCTATGTAATACACAAGCGCGTACGCAGCGGGGGGTTTTGGGTTTGAATCCCCCTCAAATTTGTTTATGTATGTGATTTTTGATTTAAGGTGACCCCCAAAAAGTGACCTTATCTCCCCTTCTACTGTGCTCTTACCCCCCGGCCCCCGTGCTTATTCCCGCGGCTGGCTAAGTCGTTGCGAAAATTTTGGGACCAACAAAATAATTTAAAATGTACCCCCCTGCCCTGCCTATTCAGCGGCTCGCTTAGACGTTGCAAAATTTTCGGCCTGATTTAGAAATGTTAACCCCCCCCCCCCTTTAAAAAATCCTGCGTAGTGTACATGCGAGGGAGCGTTGCAACCGAGCGAGATAATTTTCCAGATTGAATGGCGAAACTTTAAAGGAACTTGAAGAAATACTCAATATCAACAAACTACTAAACCGAACTAGAAGAGTCATCACCAAGCCGTTAAAGGTGTAAGGGGGGGGGGGGGGGGGGGAAGGGGGGGGGGGGGGAAGAAAAAAAAATTCCACTCTATTGGAGAACCCAGGTATCGATCCTGGTACATCTAGTATGCGAAACGAGCGCTCTACCATTTGAGCTAGTCCCCCTTGCTATAGGATATTGAGAGGTTATATTATTTGTATAAATATGTGTTACGTAATATTTAGTAAGTTACACGCATAACTGATTTTATTCTAACCATTCTCCTGATTCAAAAAGACTCACTGTGTAAGACACGATTGAAAAAAACCATACCTGTTGTTATCGGTATAGGCTAAGCTAACGACTACCGTTTCTAATTTCCACCATTACTCACGCAACGAAAGTCACATCTTACTTTGTCTCCCCTTAATCGTCTCGTATTATGCTAAAGTTGTAACACATAAGTTTAAGATCTGTGTATTCATAATAAATGTTGACTTTCTTTTAGCCTGCAAATAACAAAAATAAGAACGACAACAACAACATCACCACCACAAAGGTACAATAAAAAGGCAAGTACCAAATTATCAACTTTATTTTTTGACTTGTAATGTACAATATATGTTTTGATGCTCCTTGTAAGTGTCGGCTTGCATGGTGATGTAGATATACAGTAGGTTTGAGAGTGCACCATGTGTGAGAGAGAGAGAGAGAGAGAGAGAGAGAGAGAGGGGGGGGGGGGTTGAGGAGTCCTGGAAAGGACTCTGACTCGGTAATCTGTCTTGGGGGTGTGTAGTGTCGAGCCACTCATCCTCTCCAAGCGCTATAATTCTCCTTAGAACTATATGCTAAGAAAGATAACAACAGTCCTTTTCAGGACTACACACCCCCAAGAAAATACCAAATTTGCTCTCATGGTCGCTTACTTGCCTTTACTCTATTCTGACTGGGGAGGGGGGAGGGCTGACATTTTTAACCCCTCCCCCCGTACAAAGTCCACGACTGTCGCGTCCACAATTAGATATAGTATGTATAATAATTTGAATTTTGCTCTAAAAAACAAAGACACAAAAACGCTGTGTCGCCACTCCAATCTCAAAATCTCAGATCGCTACGCTTTCTCGCCACACATCAACGAACACACTGCTTCATAATATACTCAACAAACCCTCAATCACAAGGTAGGCTCCGAACTGGGGGTTGGGGGAGGTGTTTTTCTCTCCAAAAATATAGGGCAAATCATTTTCCCGTCTCCCTAGCGAGACAAAAGAATGATATGAAATCAATCACAGAGACTGTGGAGCAAGGGGGAGGGTGGAGGCACAGTGTCCCACTTTTTCAAGTACACCAAAAAGTGCCCTTTTTACGATGAAAAAATGACCCTGTTTACTCAAGTTATTATGTGCCCCTTTCCCCTTTTTACCTGCGATGAGTGTCCCTTTTCCATGTCCAATAATTGACCTTTTCTCTTCTAATAAGTGCCCCTTTGTATTTTTAACAAGTGCCCCCTTTTTATGAATACCCCTTTCCACCTATTATGATTAGCATCAATATCCAAATGTGATAAATGCCTCTTTTCCTTTGTAATAAAGTGCATATTCCCCTTCTAAATAAGTGCGCCTTAATTTTCATCTCTGTTAAGCACCCATTTTACTTTGACACGGCCGCTTTCCATTCCTAATTAATGCACTTTTCCTTTTCCCTTCTGATAAGTGCTCCTTTTCACTTTTTGTTAAGTACCCCTTCCCCTAATTCTTTTAAATGCCCCCTTTTTTTTACCTCTGATAATTATGTGCCCCTTTAAAGCAAGATAAGTTCCTCTTGTTCTTGATAAGAGTCCTTTTTCTTTTCTATATTTCCCACTAGCTGTCGCTTACCAGATGTGCCCTTTTGCGGTCATCTAAAGAGTCATTGACTATCATGACATATTATATCAAATTGCTAAGAGAGGCATCTTCCCACCTATCATCCTCTAAACCACGCCCCCTTAACCTCATAGAATGCCTTTAATATCAGTAATTGCCCTGTCTAGCACAGGCGATTGTCTGTAATACGTACTTACGGTTAAGGGATTTCTACATTACTGTACAGTTAAACTTACTAGTTACTACTTACTAATGTATATGCGAGGGAATGTTGCAACCGAGCAAGAAATTTGAGAAATTTGAAAGGAACTTGAAGAAATACTCAATATCGACAAACTACATTCAAATCTGTCTACAGCGACCCGCGCCCAAGTCCGGAACTTGACACAAAAAGTGGTCTTTGTAGACATTTAGTACATGTTTAAATGGGAAAACCATTTTCAAGGGTAACAAAAAATGTGCTTGCTGTAGACAGGTGGTCACTAAGCAGGTTTAACTGTACTAAGTATACTACAGAATAGAAGAGTCACCATCAAGCCGTTATAGATGTCAGGGGGAAAAAAAAATGGAATTAATTCCATGCCTTTGGAGGACCCGGGCATCGATCCCGGTACCTCTCGCATGCTAAGCGAGCGCTCTACCATCTGAGCTAGCCCCCCTCTCACGCACTCCTGAGTGAATTTAAATAATTTAATAAATATATTAAATAAACACTTCGGATATTATTCTAGTGTTTATAAAGGAATAATTTTAGAACACAGATTAATAAAACGACACATTTTGTTCTCTGTAATGATTTTTTTTTTTCTTAATTTCTACCATACACTCGGTCCCCGATCCATCTACAAAATAGTACAATAACACATATCAAAATTAAGTCAGTGTGGCCTATTTTATTATTCATGAAAGAACAACAAAATATTAGATAGGGATTTTGTCTTATATTTTACAGTATTTGAACTTACTATTTTTGCATCATATACTCATGACCAGTTTTTAATTCAATTTAGGGTAAAAATGAGTATGAAGTTGGGTGTACTTAGCTGTCAATTGACAAGCTTTTAAATCCAATCCCGTATTATACCCCTATATAAAAATAGACTTGTCCTCCTGAACAAAGCGCGCCATTTTGTTTAGTTTTTTTTCTTGCTAGCTGCAAGCTGAGCGTTCAGTTTCATGCGAATTTCTACGCCGCTAGACCGGGCTTTCATTGGATCATTGAATGGACAATAGCTGAATTTCAGCGGCTGAGACAACTCGCGATTTCTGAATAGGCGTTTCAGGCGTCGAGCCTTTTGGATGGACTTACAGCCGATTGAGCATCTCCCTAATCAAGGTTAAATGTGTTGAAATAATCTATTACTGAAGTGACAGCTTTAAGATGTACATAAAACAGGTAATTATTACTTCGAATTTTGAACTTCCACGAATAGCGGTCATTTCTCGCGCTCTCGGTCCCATTCATGCAGTATGAAGTGGCTGAATATAAATTAAAATGAAAGAAAAAGAAAAGAAAAGAAAGAGACACCAACAGGTCAACAGTCGTCACAATGCTGTGAATTATATCTAGATATTTTCCTTAGGACCTTACATCTGGTTGTTTTGACTGAGTATGATGAGCTGAGTATGATTTAAAAAGCATGTTTGTCATGTTCGTGGACTAGATCTAGACCCTAGATCCTAATTGTGAATTGCCAGTTTCGTGAATTTGCCACCAAACTAAGTTCGACTCGAGTAGGTCTAGGGCTAGGATCTAGACTCTAGGCCTAACTCAACCTAGTTTAACCAACCTAGTTTTGTAAACCACCATGATTTGTAGGCTACACAAATGTAACATAATTATTCAAAATTACACCGCCAAGGGCAAGGCATTCTAGACCTAAGATTTAGACTAGATCTAAGTCGATTTAAGATAGATCATCCTAAAAATAATTACCTGGCCCCTGGCCCTGGGGATCGATGGGGCGCGGTCCCGTTTCTCAAAACAAGTAAAGGAGGGGGTTTTCGGCCCCTCGCCTCAGCAGTTTTCGGCCGGTCCGTTGTATGCATGGTAAAATCCCTTTAAAAGACATTGCATAATAGAGTTTAGGACTTTAGATCTAATATCACATATCCCACACATATGTAGGTCTACCAATAACTAGACCGAAAGCTTCAGTCTCTATATCGTCGGTTGTTCCACTGAGACTACGTCTGGCTCCACTAGACCTTCGGATATACAGACTGAACGATCGCCTATGCCATCGTATGTTGAAGATATCAAGGCTAGATTTTAGCCGTTACGCCCCTCCCACAAACATCACAAACTTAAGGGGAAATACATCATTTATCTTCAATTGCAGTAATTTTCTAGGCAATTGTCAGTCCCTAAAAGTTCCCTTTTTACCCCCCTTCCCAACGAAATATAAATATAACAGAAATAAAAGGACTTACCAAGCTTTTGGCTGCTTCTCGATGACCCACGTCAAGCATTGACCGACAAAAATCAAAATGGTGGCTAATGAATATTCAATGACCTCGCCTCGGCTAGCTCCTCCGTGCGTCACGTCGAGGATAGCGCGCGCACGTGAAGCAGACAACACGAGAACTCAAACGTGAGTAGCAGCAGCGTGATGTACATGTACGTGCACGTACGCGCACGTCTATGAATGAGGTCAATGGGGTGGAGACTAAAAAACTTTGGCATGAATATTCATTACTTTGATTCAAGATGGCTGACGTCTGAAGACAGTCAAGTGGAATAGATAATAACACTTTTTTGAAGAAGATTTCATATGCAGAGGTCCAAGGTACATATTTTCTTAATGTTTATCATGTGTGGTTTAATTTTAAATTCGAATTGTAAATGATAGTGCATGTGATTATAACAAAAAAAGGATTTAACTTAGCGTCAGGGCAGTATCGTCTTATCGTATACCCGTAGACTGTATCTTCAACGTACGATGGCATAGGCGATCGTTCAGTCTCTATATCCGAAGGTCTAGTGGAGCCAGACGTAGTTTTTTGGAACAACCGACGATATAGAGACTGAAGCTTTCGGTCTAACCAATAACATGCTTGCCAGAGTAACTGAAGAACCACATTTGCAATGGAAAATATTTCCTTGAATACATTTTAGCGATGTTATCGGCGGTCCCCCTTCCTGAATCTGAAAAATTGAGTATCATACGTATGTCCGTAAAGGAAAATGGGTACCATAAAATGAGCTATATTTCTAGTATTTTTCAGATTTAGAACCCGATTTTGTGTGAGTCGCAAGCTCAAAAGTATCTCATCGCATAATTAAATCTATGCAGCTGGATATCGCAGCGCACACACAATCTCTCTGTCTAATAATTCATATTCCAATTTCTGATCACCGCAGAGGTAGTTTTCCGCACTGCGAGCGCCGGCGTGGGATACATGTTTTAAATTATTTAGTTTTCACATTTGGAGAAGGAATGGAGTTGATGGGTACGAAAACTAGAGAATATACAAGGCTTGCCTGCTGTGGAACTGGTAGATAACAGATCCGGGAAATCCCTTCAAGGATTTTACTGTTTCTATCTAGTCGCTTAAGTGCCAATTTTTATTGAATTCTGGTGAGTTTCGTACAGCTGTATTTGAGAGCTTTGAGACTCACAGAAGAATGTGCAACAGCCATTAGGTACACATAGCTACTTGTAGCTGCAATACATGCCAGAACAAACCCAAACAAAGGTACGTTATCATACATAGATATTCTTCAGAACTGAACATCAGAAAAGACAAACTACTCAAAATTACTGTTAGTATTAGGAGATGTTTATGGCCATGGACCACCCTGTGTACAGTAAGTCAATTAAACGTTTTCAATTGTACCTTCCACCATTATTCTAATTTCTAATTGTTTATCTTCTAGGTGACGATACAAGGGTTCCGATCCTACAGGGACCAAACTATTGTGGATCCTTTCAGCCCCAAGCACAATGTTGTTGGTGAGTATCAAATTATTTCACAAGTATGGGAATGAAACTATTAAACAACTACTAGTCATTGGCAAAATGATCATGATGTTAAGCACTTTTTATTGTATGTTAGTCCGATATTGTTGATCTTTTTCTGGAGGTATTTTCTTGACTAAATTAAGAGGTTTTTTTTTTGTATTTTGATATGATATATTATATATATATGTGTCAAGCCAAGAGGTTGGATGGCAATGAAGTGTCATTGTTTCGTCAGGATCCTTGGATCCTACAGCACTCTACACATGTACATGGAATAATGAAAACAAAGGGTTGTGATTTTTTTCTGTATTATAGATTTTTACAGGTGTATGTGTTCTGGATAATGATGATGGTGATGATGATGATGATGATGATGATGATGATGATGATGATGATGATGATGATGATGATGATGATGATGATGATGATGATGATGATGATGATGATGATGATGATGATGATGATGATGATGATGATGATGATGATGATGATGTTGATAATAATGACAAGGATAATTATAATAATTATGATAATAATAATAATAACAATAATGGTGTAAACTTATAGAGTGCACATTACTAATGATATTAATGATACTGTTACTACTATGATTATGATGATGACGATGAATAATGAGGATGATAGTGATGACAAAAATTCATCTGTACTTGCATAGCAGTTTCATTTTATTTTGTGTGTGACAATTAACTTTCTTTTGTTCTCTTATGTAACATGTCTTCATTTGTTTTAAATTACAGTTGGTAGAAATGGATCTGGAAAAAGCAACTTTTTCTATGGTAAGTCTGCGATTAGAAACATACACAAATGTTCCCAAGCAGAGTATACTTATGCCATTTTTTGTCTTCATCCTTACAAAATTTAGGGTGGTAATGAATAGTGCGGTGAGTTAGTGGTTGATTTCATATCTGTTTGGACGGACAATTTGTGATTTGTGATCTAGCATAGATGTACTGCAAGGTTCTGGAATCATCAAAATGATTAGAAATTTGGCCCAGTCTTCATAAAGTTACAAGCACTGTACACGTGCGCGACACATGCGTTTTTATCTCTCACACCCAATAGATAAACTAATTTACCAAATATATCAATTAGTATCGTAGGCGGTTTATCGGCAACATTTTTATCATCATGTATTATTCAAACATATTCTTTCACATGATTGGTAATAAGTGCTTCCATTTCATTTTTTGAAATTGGGGCGTTTCCAATACTGGTCTTTACCTTCAATTTTTTAGTATTGTGTATGGCCTTGAAATGAGAAAGGATAAATCGGAATGCTGGTAACTGGTTCAGCGTAATTGATTTGGCCAATTGCTAATGGATTTATAAAGTTCATCATGCAGATCTGATCAGTTCAGTTTGGGTTTGATGATACAGTCAAATATGCTTGAGTGACCACCTGTATAGAAAGGTAACCTGTCTACGAAGACCGCCTATAAAGACCAATTTTGTTATTTCCCTTAAGCAGACTTTATTATACTGGTTCTCCATTTGGAATGAACCCCCACTCATCCTTGAGATGTTTCTGTGTACTCTTGTTCATACATGTAGCCATCCAGTTTGTTTTTAGCGATAGGTTCAATAACCTTTGCCAGAGCAGGGCCAGGGTCTGTTGCATTCATTTTGTTTTCTTTTTTTCTCTTGAAACCTGTACTGAATCAACCTGCCTATTAGACCACCATCCTTGTCTCCTGTGAGTGACCTAGTTATTCACTAGATGAACTGCAATTTAATCTCAACATACTATTGTTTACTTTTGTACATAGCCATCCAGTTTGTTCTCAGCGATGAGTTCAACAATCTTCGGCCAGAGCAGCGCCAGGGTCTCTTGCATGAAGGTACTGGCCCGAGGGTAATCTCTGCCTTTGTTGAGATTATCTTTGAGAACAGCGACA
The DNA here is from genome assembly GCF_000002235.5 of Strongylocentrotus purpuratus. Taxonomy (NCBI): domain Eukaryota; kingdom Metazoa; phylum Echinodermata; class Echinoidea; order Camarodonta; family Strongylocentrotidae; genus Strongylocentrotus; species Strongylocentrotus purpuratus. Next base: position 10,667,742 of record NW_022145600.1, read on the forward strand.
ACAGGATTCCTGTAAGTATCATGGGATGGTTTTGAGGAGGGGGGGGGGGGGGGGGGGCAGGTAGGATTCAGCAAAAAAAGAAGTAAAGCTCCAAAAGAGCTCTGTTAAACTGAAAAAGATCTTTGGTGAAAACAAAAGCATACTTTAATATTGCTGTCAGAAAATCACGCTTTTTTTTATAATGCCAATTCCTTAAAGAGCTCCTGCAAACAGAAACATTGTTATTTTACAGTGCTAGGGCATTGTGTGTATTATTATAGAGAGATTGCAATATCATCATGTATAGCAAAGTTTTCGAATTCAACACAATAACCCTTGGTCTGAAGTTCATGAATTTGGAGTAAAAAAAGATGCTCAGGGCTTCGTTCTGCGAGCACAGGGTCAGAAAAAATACTACAAAGTTATTGTGGAAATACCATTTAGTGGTGGGATCCCCTGGCCCTAGAATTAAAGAGATGTTTGTGCGTGTTTTGTGTACAGATTGAGAAAGAGGAGGTGACGTTGCGTCGTGTCATCGGCTCCAAGAAAGATCAGTACTTCCTGGACAAGAAAATGGTCACGTAAGTTGATACCCGTGTTTTTATTGCTCAATACAACTTAAAGGTAAAGTTGAGAGCTTGTTAAACAATGACATTGTGAGAAGAGCTGTTTGGTGGAAGCACCATGAAAAGGTTGATTACGTAGTACATTCAAGTTGATGTATAGGGCCTAAAAATAAAGATGTTGTATTGCCCTTTGCGACTGACCCCAAAATCTTGAAATCTAGTCGGCTTTTTTTAAAACCTGTTTTTTAGAGAAAAAAATGTATTAAAGCATTCAAAACTGAGAAATATCAGCCTATAGAGGGAGTTAAAAAAAGAAAAGAAAAAAAAAAGGAAAAGATATCCGGCCAACCAATGCATGTTTTGGCATCTAAAGGGCAATACAACATTTTTTTTTTAGGCCTAGTCTGAGGTTTTGAAATGATAAACAGATTTAAATTGAAAGCTATATCAGAATTAATACTGTTGGTAATATAATCAGCGTTAACATTGGGGCCACTTGGTTCCCATACACAATAGATTACAAGAAGACATCCCACTACTTTTTTTTTTATTCTTGGAAATAAATTGTATTACCGCTGCAAGAAGTGTACTAATCTTTTTTCCTTGTTTATATTAATGTTTGATGGTGATTTCCTTTGTGTAAGTATTGTTGATCTTTTTATGTATTTCAATTTGGTGGCCCCTTTTTATAATAAGCCCTGCTTTCTCCGGGGTCTTCTAAATTTTTGTTGTAACTTCTTTTGATTGTATTCATATTTTGATGGTTGAACAAATAAATGAATTGAATTGTATTTATCTTATTTACCCTAGGAAAACTGATGTGATGAACTTGCTAGAGAGTGCAGGATTTTCCAGGAGTAATCCTTACTATGTTGTGAAACAAGGAAAGGTAAGGGTGCGAGCTGGTTCTCTGGGAGGGAGGTTGTTTCTTCCTTTCTTGGTAAAACCATGGTAATTGCCATAACAAATAAGAACTAGGACATAAAACCCAAACCTAGTGCCCAAACTCCAAACACCTCCTTAAACCTCACCACGTCTTTGATGAAATAAAGATCGTCCAAAAAATGGGCTTCATATTCAAGCATGAGGTTGAACGCTATTTTCTGCTGATACAGTATTCATACAGTCTAACCCATATTCTACCTCAGGTTTTTTCTCTCAGATATATTCAGGACCCTTCGAAATTACAACAACAGCCACAACAGAAGCCACCTTTAACACAAAGTTTATGTGGAGTAATGTTTACAGTATTACTTGGAAATGGATATTATGAATTTAACATAACTCTAATAATATTGTGGGTGTTTTTTTTTCAGGGATTTTCTTATCAGCTTTTGACCTGTTTTGCAGTTAATATGATTGAAATAATTCTTTCATGCATTTTCAATGAAAGTTTAATTGGATGGTGATCATTTCTTGTGATAGATAAACCAGATGGCTACAGCCCCTGACTCGCAGCGTCTCAAACTATTGAGAGAAGTGGCTGGGACCAGAGTCTATGACGAGAGAAAGTCGGAGAGTCAAACCATCCTCAAAGAAACAGGTTTGTCATTATTCTTGAATTTTAAAAAGATCCCTCTCAGTACAGGGTTATTTTTAAGGGAATTATTGGACCACTATTGTTCTTCAAATTGGCAAAAATAATATTTTCTCCTAATGATGCATTGTTCTACTAAAATGCAATGGTTTCTGAAAACAACATAGAAGGGTCATAGTATTACTCACATCAAATGAATTGGTGGAAGAGACGTATAAGTTTGAGTGAAAGCAATAGAGTATTCTTGCACAGCTCTATGCAATATGCATAAATCCCTATCTATAATGCTCCCCAGGGAGTGAAGAATGTGCACTATAATGTACAGAATAGTAATTAAATCCAATGACCTTGGTAATAAAAAGCGTTATAGAAGAAACCGGTCTTATTTTTATTATCTTTACTTTATTATAGAGGGTAAGAGGGAGAAAATCCAAGATTTGTTAAAGTACATCGAGGAGAGACTGCAGACGCTGGAGGAAGAGAAAGAGGAACTGAAGCAGTATCAGAAGTGGGATAAAATGAGAAGGTTGGTATAATTTTCCTCCATACACGTCTTGATAAAGAGTTGCGATCGATGCAAATTAATCGCAAGTCCCCCCCCCAAAAAAAAAAAAAAAAATCAAAAAAAAATCACAACTTTGAAATTGATTCCTTTTATAAACAGTTGATTGATATGAATCACAACTTTTTGTAAAGTATTAATGTAACTCTGTAACCATTAGTGGTGGATTTTGGTGGGGGGGGGGGGGGCACAAATGGCCTGTGACATACGGTTCCTTCAGCACATAGTAAAACATTACAACAAAACAAGGATGAGAAAATCTTGATGACCTGTTTTATATATAATTTGGCAAAGGATTAATTGTTATCTTTTCAGGTTGCAATGTCAGACAAACAAATACTTTAATTTAGAAGAGACATTGATATGATATGGTATCCCATAATGGAGCTTGTGGAGTTAGTGCATACTGTCTGTTTCGGAAACGTGAATGATGTACGAGTATTAACATGCTGTTTTCTCTCTTTTTCTTCTTAGATCCCTCGAGTACACCATTCATAACCAGGAACTCATGGACACCAGGAAGAAGCTTGAAGATGTAAGTCATGAGAAGAAAATCTCAGAACATGGTTCATTCTCGTATCACTCGGGTCGGTCCACAAGGAGTTAAAACATGTAATAGTGACAGGTTTTAAGTTTTATTGTACTAGTTTGATAAATTCGCAACAGGTTGACATTCCTTCTAAACTAAAGTATTTATGAAATATTCATAAAATGTGTTAAAAACATATTGATCAGATTACCAGATTGCACCAGAAAGCATATAGGCCTCCAAAATCATGTTATGAACCTTAGATCCCTTTCCCCCCTGAAAACTTCTATATAAAGTTCTATACAAAATACAATGTGTTCCTACTTTTGCTTAATTTTTACCCTGAGAGATTCCTGATTGCTTTGGAAGGTTGGCAGCTCTGTAATATTTTTGCTGTATTCATTCCTATTTAGCTTGCCAACAAACGTGAGAATAGTGGAGAGATGACTAAACACATCAGAGATGCACAGGAGGAGGCATCAAAGAGAATCAAGGTAAAAATCTTACAGAAAGTATTTCTATTTTCCAGGTATTTTGTAAGGTGAGATGTAATCCTGAAAATACCAGAGAAATTAGAATTGGAAACAGTATTCTGAGCTTGAATTCTCCCAAGCTATAGAAATGAATACTTATTATTTTTAGGCTGTTTAGCTTAAAAGGCTGGGTATTTTACAGATACTGTATGTATTTGTGATCGTGCCCTCTTTCGGTGAAAGCGTACATGGAGGGATTTTCGGTTCCTGTACCCAAACATCATCATGCGCATGTCATGCGATTGGTGATGCATTGTGGGACATTGCTGTCAACATATTAGGACATTGTGAGCAGCAGATGGCAGGATAATTAAAAATAGAAAGAAAAAAAAAACAGAAAGTCTTAACCATCAATTTTATTCACTGCTAATTTTGTTGTAGACGATCAACAAGGAGCTTCGAGAGTTGAAAGGTCGCTTGAGAACGGCCAATGAGGAGAGAGATCACCTGACCAATGAGAGACAAGATCTGATCAAGCGACGTGCCAAGCTAGAGTTATCCGTCAAAGACCTGCAGGAAGAAGTCAAGGGGGATGTGGATGCCAAGGTGAATAATATACTCTCATTTTATATTTTCCCGTCAGGATTTTTCAAAGGGCTAAATTGATCACATGTTCTTGATATTGGCATCAATGACATTTTGGTTTTAAAGCTACATTGTTCTAAAAGAAACTGCATGACATTTCTACTTGCAAATGATATTGGTTGCGTTTGTGCATCTTTTTATGTTAATGTGTTTTAGAAAGCAAGATAAACAATTTAAGTGAATACAGAGAAATATTTCTTATGATGTTCTCTGTTTTTCAACTGCGTTATAAAAGCAATACAGGTACTAAAGAAAAACCTGTAGTATTATCTACATTTTTAAAGGAAAGGTTTCCTTGCAGTTATCTTATTGCAGTTAGTAACGTCAATGAAAAAGAAATACATTTTAAAAACGGCAGCTCCTTATAGTTTATACGACTAGAGAAAACTTTTGATTTTGAGGATTTTTAATTTTCTTTATCTTATTCTCCTAAAAGTACTTACACTTTGTGATTTTGTCAAGATTACGCCACATTGAGTTGACGTCATTTATGTGATCTCTATTAGGGTACCATTGAGGTCCAGATGGAGAAGTTAGACACAGAGATCAGTGGTAAGCAAGGAGAGCTGGAAGCTATCATGCCACGCTATGAGGATCTTCAACGGGAGGAAGAGCAGTGCACAGCCAGGTGGGTGTCTAGCTAGCTGTGATGATTAGGGACTTTAAGATTTGCACAACGACAACGTGGATTGCTACGATCGACGTCCTTTTAATGCACTGCCTTGAATGGACGTCGCACGTATCAGTCCACGCAAATCTAAAAGTCCCTATTGTGGCTTGTGACCGCTGAAGGGAAACACAAAACGTGGTCTGTGTAGACAGGTTCCTTTAGTACATGTTTCAATGATAAACCATTTTCAAGGGAAATGAAATATGTGGTCTTTGTAGACAGGTGGTCACTAAAGCAGGTTTGACTCTACAACCTAAAGGCTCCTACAGATATGTTGCAGCAAAACTGCTGCTTTTTAAAACATGTTGACGTAAAGTAGAATACGCATCACATTTCTATATATCTTAAACAGAGCTCAGTGAATACAAGCAAGTCCTTTGTTGCATGCAGCTGCCATTTCTTTGACATGTACAAATCTGTCTAATCATCTAGCATGAACGTCCCTGAAATGTAGATTTTATTTATCATTTGACCATTCAGATCCTCTGTCTTTAAGATTGTACATGTTGGAATCTTCATATATCAAATGCCAGCGCAAATTCTTCCTAAATCGGATCATATTCAGATCTTAAAGGGTGCACCGGGGTTATAGATTGGATTGGATGGGAATGAAAATCGCTTCTCTCTACTTCCAGATTACAGCAATGTGAGCAGCGTCGTACGGAGCTGTTTGCCAAGCAGGGTCGGGGCAACCAATTCACCACCCGAGACGATAGGGACAAATGGATCCGCAAAGAACTCAAAGCTCTTAACAAATCCATCAAGGACAAAGAGGAACAGGTACGAACAAGTTAATATTGTACAAATGATGCAAGCGATTGAGTTCATTATACAATCTATCAAGACTAGAGTTGAGGCTGTATGCATCTATCATCTAAAGCCATCATGCTGAGTACGATATTAGTGCATAAAAAGGCTCCTGTAATGAACATACTCATTTGTTTATACAACGTAAAACGCCTAGATCCTTAATTTTGAACACCTGACTAACTCTCATGTTTATGGAAATATGAATGTGCAAAAATTATTACGATTACATCACTTTCTTCTATTTCGATCTTTATCTCCTCGGCCCTGTCCTTTTCATTTCCATGTTAATTGTATCATGCAGTGCTATTCTTATTTTGTATATTACTGTATTTTATGAATCATTTTTTAATGTAAGTACTGTATTTATAGTGTAACTCTTTCCCTTTTGTTAATCAAATTTGTTTCAACCTTGTTGCTGCTCTTTTTAATGTATGTTTTTAGTCAACAAACCAGATTAATTCAATACAGTTCAATTCAATATCAATCATATAAATGAATAGAATTGACAACTATCTTTGGCATTCAATTGAAATTGTCAGATATACATGCCTTTTAAGTACATGGTAATGTACATGGTAATAGTTGTGACAAAAGATACAATCATAAGTATGATAAATACATTGAAAAAGCTAAATAAAGTGGGGGATCTACTAAAAAGCAAAGCTTGTATTCTGTAGGTCCCAGTAGGAATCTGAATAAAAATAAGATATTTACAAAAGCATTATTGATGCAACCAGATCTCAAGGCTGCGTGATGACATCACATCTGACATCCGTAAGAACGAAGATCTGGAGGGAAGGATGGCCAAACTGAACATTGACATTGAGCAGATGAAGGACACGGTGGAAGGCTCCAACAGAAGCCATTATGACCTCAAGAAACGCAAGGATGACCTCCAAAATGAGCGCAAGTAAGGCGTAAATTTCAACCATGTGTATTTCCTTTGTCACTGCTGAATAGCTAAGCAGAATGATCGAGTGATCTGTACTAAAAGCTGTTGCTAATGATAAAACACCAGAAAAAAAACAACACAATATTACAATCATCAGAACCTTGTGTTGAGATTGGATAGTGTTGACATCTGAATTTTTTGTATATTACTCAGGATAATAGAGAGTCGGTAAACTGGATTGTTTTGGTAGCCAAGATAAAGAAGAACACAGAAGACGCGTAGCTTAGTGTAGTCTAAGAAGTTTATTCAACTATGATGGATACCGGATATTCGGATATAGCATATCGTAACAGTTGTGGCAAGGCTAATTGTCCTTGGTGGATGGGGTTTCTTCGCAATCGTTAGGGAGGGGTGTTATCCAGCAGATACTTAAGTGTAGAAGTTCACTGGTCTGACCTTATATAACATGTTTATATGCTCTCTGTGATATGTTTCATTCAGTGCTCTATGGAGACAGGAGAACAGCATTCAGCAAGAGATTGCTACGACCAGAGAAGAACTGCACAAGAAGGAACAAACCCTCCGATCTATGATAGGAAAGGTATGTACATATTCAACATGGTGGTATTGTAGTGGTTCGATGACCCCAAATATCCACAGATCTTTTAAAAAATAGATAATCCCACTTTGTGCATTTTGGAATAGTCACAGCTAAAGTCATGGAGGTGATTCTTTGTTTGCCCTCTTGAAAGGATTACTTCCACCTGTATTCAATGGAATATATCACAGGTGCATGCATTAGTCTCGGTGAGTTTTACAATTTTGTACAAGTGACCTTTATCTGTGCATGCACAGATTGTATCTACGAACTGGTATGTTGCTTGACTCTCAATTCAAGGGCTTAGGGTTCGAATCCCAGTCTGGCACTTCAGTCCTTGGCAAAACATTTATCCAAATTTGCCATTCTCCACCCAAGTGTTAAATGGGTATGTGGTAGGATGTGAAAGACATTGTAGTTCGCTCAGCACTGTGAACATCAGTAACTTTGTGTGCCACTGTGATAAATTTGTTATCAAACAGAAGAGCTCAATAAGCTCTTCACTTTGAGTGATATATCAGTAGGAGTGAAGTACATTCGGTATATACCGTGAAATTTGCTTTGTATGTCACTGATAATCAAATGCATCTGAAATTTGTTTCAGGACTCTCAATTTTGCTTAAAACTGTCTTAAATAACCCTAAACTGTTTTGAATGTCAAGTCCATGTTTAATATGTTAGAACTGCCCATTACTTTAAGTCCGGGGGAGTGTTTCACAATGGTCCTAAGTTGGACTTAGCAATTATGAAAAGCCTTTAGCATCTATGAAAATATTTTGTAAAAGTTATTTCAAAATGCATAGAATGTTGATGTAAATCATTCATATTTTCTATTATCAATGAAATTTCATGTTCTTCATGTGGAATTGATGAAAAGTCTAAAATATTTGAAATTTTGCTTTTGAATATATTTCATTTTAAGGCTACAAATTGCTCTCCATAATGTTTAAGTCCAACTTAGAGTTAAGTTTGGCTTAGGATCTTTGTGAAACACCCCCCTGGTTATTCTAATTTGAATCTCATTCTCTTCCAGGCTGTCCTTCGAGGTATCGACAGCATCAAGCGAGTCCTGGACAACTTCCGCGAGAAGAACATCCATCCAGAAGTCCAGGAAGGTTACCACGGCGTCTTGATCGAGAACTTCTCCTGCGCATCTCGCTTTAACACCTGTGTGGAGGTCACTGCTGGCAGCAGGTCAGTTAAAGGGATTGGGTAACTTTGTCTCAGATTGTGAAACAAAATCCTGGATTTAGCTCACGCTGCAATGATAATTATAAATCTTTAGGTCAGTCAGGAATCCCATGGCTTTGACAAGCCGATCGCCTGTATGATTATCAAGACATTTATGATTGGAAATCAAAATTTAAAAATTTGTTTTCCTGACGGTTTATATAACAACAGCCTATGGGGGAAATGAGTATGGGAAAACCGGTCACTCAAAGATTTTTTACTTCTTTGAATCATTCATGATAATTTTGAAGCGCAATTTTTTTTAGGGCTTCAAAGTTACACCATATCACAGACACTAATAACACGTAGGGCCATGCATTTCAGATCAACATTGTTAAACGATGCCTTTAAAAGTAGATGCCCAAAGAAATTAGGTTTTACTTTCTGGAGGATATATAGAGAGGCATTAATCTCCATTTGCCTCTAAGTTGGTATAAATGGGTAGCTGGTTGGAAGAGCTTCCTTGAATGCCAGAGTGCATTATTCAGGGTAGCTTGGCTAATACTGGGGTAATGATAGGACAATGTTTACAAATATTAGTAGTAAGTGCTATATAAATGATATTATTATTATTTTTAGAGAGAAAGGGTTCATAAGAAGTAAATCTGATCGGACATCAAACAAAGAAAAATAAAGAATTTCCATTAATGAATTCTCTTAGCTACATGTCTTTAGTTTAAGGTCTTTATATTTCGTTCTTAATTTGTAACTATTTAAATATACTTGTACTTGATTGTTTTTTACTTTGTAAAGCGCATAGAGAAACTTTGGTTTTTTATGCGCTCAATAAATCTATCTTTATTACTATTATTATTATTATTAATCCATTGTAACCTTTTTTCATATGTACTCGTTGGAAGAAACACTGAATTTCATAATATTTCTTATAATATAGTACAGATGGAAATATTCTCTTCACGATGAAGAAACAATTAAATTCAATCATAAACCAAAGTGGGGGTATTCCTGGACATAGCAAGATATCATTGTGCAAGATACCTAGTTAGCAGACACAAACCCATGTCAATCCTAGCGTGGTCAAGTGTGACGTCATCAACAAACTATTTTTAGAGTTTCCAAGTTTGAACTTCATTTTCCGAAAGAGCATCAAAATTTATTTCCTAATGTTGAAAACCAATTGAATATGTTAAGTATTGGCTGAGATATGTCCATCCGAATGAATTTATTATCAAAAGAAACCCACTGTTATTTTGCTATTGTGCATAACATAATGAACCAGAGCAAAATGACAGTGATTTCCTATTGAAATCTATTTATTCAGATGGTCATATCTCAGCCAATACTTAACATATTCAATTCAATTCAACATTTTGACATTATTTTTGATGCTCTTTCGAAAAATGAAGTTTAAATTGAGAAATAGATTTTTATGATGTCACAGCTTAGGTACTCTATAGTAAATCTACTTAAAAACGCTCCTGACACAGCCCAAGACTGACATATTTTTTCTCTACTCAAGGCTTTAGGAAGCATGGTAAAGTGTCAAATTGTGACGTTCTCATTGTTTTGTCTGATTTCGTTCAGAATTTCACCAGTCTGCTTTGCCAATTTTTGTTGGATTCCCTTCGAGTATTTTGCTTTTGTTTTGAAGTTCCCCTCTCCTTACGCTATTCCAAACCATTATCTCTTTCTATAGATTGTTTTACCATATTGTGGATACCGATACGATCAGTACGAAGATTCTCTCCGAGATGAACAAACATAAGATGGCTGGTGAAGTCACCTTTATGCCTCTTAACCGTCTAGAAGTCAGGGATACTATCTACCCTGAATCACCAGTAAGTCCAAATCTTAGGCCTAAACAAAAAAGATGTTGTATTGCCCTTTAGGTGCCATAACATGTGTCAGTAGGTCGAAAATCTCTTCTTTTTTTTTTAACTCCCTCTTTGGGCAGATATTTCTCAGTTTTAATGCTTTAATACATTTTTTCTCTAAAAAAAAACAGTTTAAAAAACAAAACGACCTTTTTCAGTCCCAAAGGGCAATACAACATTTTTTTTTTTATAGGCCTTATGGGGCGTTGCAAGAAAGTTGCGATTGATTTTGCAACTGGATATTTGCAATCGATTGCAACTCAACTTTCTTGCAACGCCCCACTAGTCTCCTAAATTTCCTAGGATTTTGTTTGGTTTAAATTTTTAACAATTAAATTAAGTTCACTAGATCTAGCTCTTATTCCCCCCCCCCCCCTCTCTCTCTCTCTCTCTTACTGATGGGGTGTTGCAGGAAAGTTGCGATTGATTGCAAGTTGCAACTGATACTTGCAATCAATTGCAACTCAACTTTCTTGCAACGCCCCACCAGTCTCCTAAATTTCCTATGATTTTGTTAGGATTAACGTTTTAACAATTAAATCAAGTTAACTAGATCTAGCTTTTATTCTCCACCCCCCTCCCTCCCTCTCTCTCTCTCTCTCTCTCTCTCTTTTTCTCTTACTAATGGGGCGTTATTTATCGCAATCCTTACGCTTGATTTGGGGGATTTGCAATTGATCGCAACTTTCTTCAATGTCCCATCATAGTCATGTACATTTAGTTATCAGATATAAAGTTTAGAATGCTGAACTTTGGTTTTGCCAAATTATCAGCTTTAATGTGGATTTCCAACATTTGATTTTAGATAATAAAGCTACTTTGGGAAAGAATTTTTTTTTCTTTGACAGGTAGACTCTTTATCAAACTGAGCCAACTTGCCTTCTCAAATACATAATATCCGATATCCTGTTGGTTCCCTCCTGAACAATCTTATTTTGATGCTTTTGTTATCCTTTTAGGATGCTCTTCCGATGGTCTCTAATCTGGAGTATGGGGATACCCTTGCCAATATCTACAAGCATGTTTTTGGCAAGACTCTGATCTGTCGTAACATTGAGGTTGCCACCAGCTTCTCTCGCACTCAGAATCTTGATTGTGTTACCCTTGAAGGTAAGTGACTTATACCGTCCATTCTTCAAGGTTTTCAAGTTTTTATACAAAGTAGCCGGAGGCATTATATTTTCTGGTTGTCTGTCCATCCGTATGTATATGGCAAGCCCAATGCCCAATAAGTCTGATAAACTCAGTTTATCCTGATATACTAAGTTTAATGACCGAAAAACTGAGTTTATTAAACAATAAGCTTATTTTTTTGAGGGAAACTCTGATTATCACTTGAAACCAGAAACCAAAAATCAAAATTTCCCCTCATGATTTATTTTCTTTCTCTATTTGTCACTTCCTTTTTTCTTCTTCTTCTCCTGCTTCTTCCCATTCTCCTTCTTCTTCTCCTCCTCCTCTTCCTCTTCCTCCTCCTGTTCATCCTTTCCTCCTCCTCCTCTTCATCCTATCCTTTCCTTCCTCTACTCTCTTTCTTTTTTCCCCCTCCTACCACACACACAGGTGACCAGGTCAGTCGCAAGGGAGCCATCACAGGAGGCTACTACGACACGCGCAAGTCTCGTCTGGAGCTGCAGAGCGGCATCGTGGAGCTGAGGACTCGGCTCAGCAACCAGGAGCAGGAGTACAAGGAGCTGAGGGACAAGCTCCAGAAGGTCGAGGTCGACATCACCAGTCTCATGAGCGACATGCAGAAGATTGAGACCAAGAACAGAAAGAACAAGTAAGTTGCAAGTTGTTCTTTTATTGTTCCACATTTTACAAAAAAATATAAACATACATATAAAAATCAAAAATTATACAATACATGTAGTATAAATGAGCAGGTCTCAATGATTCTCAATTTATGAAAAAGATTAAGTAGAATGTAATATTCAAAAGCAGTGCTTGTATATTATAGGTTCCTGGAAAAATAAGTATTGTAGATAAAAAAAAAAAAAAATAGCAGTAGAAATTAAAACACAATGGAATATGGAAATTTGTATACAAAATAATCCATTAGCACCAATTATATACCCAGAGTCACCCGGTTAAAATGCATAGTCGAGTACGGGAGCATTCTCAAATGATTTTTGAAGCTGGTGATTAGTTCAAAGGAATTGATTTATGTTTTAGGGTGTTTGGCTTTCAGTTTTGAAGGCAGAGGGTCAAAATAAATAAAAGGGCAATTGATATTTTAAAATCATGTCATCTTGAGATTAAGGAAGATATTGATATCTGGGGGGCGTTTCACAAAACTTGGCATCAGTGACAAATGACAGTTTTTATTATAAGCCACTGAAATCCTTGCTTCTGATTGGTTATCAGCAGAGTTGTCATTGATTTTTGTTATTTGTCATTGAAAAAAAGACTTTGTGAAACGGGCCCCAGGACTGATGATCCTTTCTGATATATGTGCATGTCTGTTTTTTTGCTGTTTCAATGCATGCAGTAATTTCTTTTTTACGATTAAGATTGACTTCTAAACATATCCTTTGACAAAAAAATTCTAAAAACATGATTTCATTACCAGAACTCAGGATCAGTGTCACTTCAGTTCAAGCTATGACATTTGTAATAATGATAATTATGTTAACATTGATAGTAGTAATAGTACCCCCAAAAAAATTAACAGCAATCATGATAGTAACTTTGCTGCTTCTATGATTCTGATTAGGGACATCTACGACAAGATGCGAAGTGACATGAGGATCATGAAAGAGGAGAGTCAGGTCATCCAGAAGTCCATGGCGCCCAAGGAACGGCGTCTTCAGAGTCTGGCTACAAACCTTGAGGCCATGCGTAGTACGGCATCCTCACTGGAAGAAGAAATTGGTAGGCATATCAAGCTTCTTTGTGAGGCACAAATACTCGGCTTTAACATTAGTCAAACTAATTTCAAAATTGTCAGATATGTTTTTTGAGGGATGAACACACAAAAGTGGGGCTGACAACGTTCTGTAAAACCTAAAAAAAAGATGTTGTATTACCCTTTAGGTGCCCAAACATTGGCCAGTCAGTCGGAAATCTTTAAAAAAAAAAAAAATTTAAAATTTAACTCCCTCTTTGGGCTTATATTTCTCAGTTTTGAATGCTTTAATACATTTTTTTCTCAAAAAATATGGTTAAGAAAAAAAACCTCTTAAAAAAGCTGACAGTAGATTTTGAGATTTTTGGGTTGGTCACAAAGGGCAATACAACATCTTTCTTATGTACCATATTATTAGTGAGGCATCTACAAAATTTTCCTGAATCTGGGTATAGGAAGAGTTGCAATATCTGCTCAATATATTTCAGGGATGCATGTAGTTCAAATGGAATCCTAAAGGTAATTTTTATGTCAATTTGATTACAAAAATAATTTACAATGTTAAAAAATTCTTAATGAAAAAAGGCTGCTGGAATGCTATTTCATATAATTTGATAATAACATTTCTTTAAGGAACCAAAGGTCTATCCTTACCAAATTATTGGAATATAAAATTGTTCATATCATAATAGAAGACACAATGATGTTTTGGCTGTTACATTTATTGTTCTTTTCCCCTGCAGGTACCGATTTACTTTCACAGCTTAGCATGGGTGATCAGAGGGAGGTTGACGGCTTGAATGATGAGATCAAGGACTTGAACCAACAGAACAAGAGAGCCCTCGCTGAAAGAGTCAAGGTAGCCAAATATTTCCTTTTTCATTAGGCAGTAGATCTTGTTTTGTCATAGTCAATACTCTGAATATAGGGGAAGAAATTACAGAAGATATGATGAATTTAGTTTTCCACTTGATATTAGCATCACTGGTGATTTCAGTTAACTTTTACATTATTCATGTGTTTGAATGAAATAATAATAATAATAATAGTGGGTTCTTGTATAGTGCTCATGTCTGTCAGACTTGACACTCCTGGTGCTCCCGATTAGCTTTAGCACGGCTGCCATTACAGCGCTCTAGCATTTCAAGGAATTAATTCCTGCCAGGTACCCATTTATGTATCAATGTATCAATATGTTTTTGAAATAGAATTAGAAGTGACTGCATATTGCAGCAACAGGTCATTGCTTATTGTAGTTGCAGCATGGTGGACTTTCATTTAATTACATATTACTGATATGAAGAGCATATTCGCTTGGGTCATATTGAATTGTAAATTTAATGGATCAAAATTTGTACTGATATTTGATAAACATGGATATTAGAACCTGCAGAAATTGAAATCATGTTTCTATTATATCACTCAATGTGCTCTGCCCCCCCCCCCCCCAAAAAAAAAAAAAAAAAATCTTTAGACAGATTTTAAAGGGATTGGGTAACTTTGTCTCAGATTCTTATACAAAATCCTGGATTTAGCTCATGCTGCAATGATAATTATAACCCTTCAGGTCAGTCAGGAACCCCATGACTTTTACAAGCCAATCGCCTGTCTGATTATCAAGATATTTATGATTGGAAATCAAAATATAAAAATTTGTTTTCTTAACGGTTTTCATAACATACAGTCAATTTTTACTTTTTTGAAGCACTTCTTGGTCATTTTGAAGCGCAATTATTTTTGGGCTTCAATATTACAGCATATCACAGACACTGATAACACGTAGGGCTGTGCATCTCAGATTTAACGTTGTTAAACTATGCCTTTACGCAATTATCTAATTCCATTATGATGATTTGTTGTTATACCAAATTATTTTCTCCCCGCAGCTTGAAGGACAGAAGAACAAGATAGAGAACTACCTCTCCGGCAATCTCAATAGGAAACGTGAACAGCTCATGCAGGTCAGTCTGGCTCTCTTTCCATCTCTCCTTTTATATACCTTTTTCTTTTCTGCATTGCTCTTGGGGAAAGGATACTTTATGATATATACTTTAGATGATGCTTGTAAGTATCGGCTTGCATGGTGATGTAGATATACAGTAGGCTTGCAGGTGCACCATGTGAGAGAGAGGGAGGATTGAGGAGTCCTGAAAAGGACTCTCAGTAATCTTTCTTGAGGGTTTATAGTCCTGAAAAGGACTGTTGGTATAGTCTTGAAAAAGACTGTTGGTTATCTCTCTTATCTTATAATTCTTTGGAGAACTATAGCGCTTGGAGAGGATGAGTGGCGGGAGTGGCTCGACGTTCCATGTGGGCAGTCCTCCCTCTCTCTCACATGGTGCACCCACAAGCCTACTGTAGATATATACTTTGTTTGGAGACGTTTTAGCCAATTGGTTTCAAAGTTACGTATATATTATCAGAAAGCTTATCTCAACTTCAGGGCCAGGGGTTGGGTGGGGGGGGGGGGGGGGGGGATTCCACCCTCCCCTCTCATTTTTCTGCAATTTTAACTGAGAATATTTTTCTAGCCCATGCTTTTATGAATTTAAGCCCTGAGAGTAGCGCATCTTTCGACACCAAATTTAGGACAATGGGATGAAAACGAAACTCCATATTTATATTTGTACCGAGTTTCTTTATTTACAAGCAAAACTTCAAGATATTTTGTTGCTCAATGGCTGAGTTCTGGAGATGGGTGGAATCCTTTGAGCTGTGAGATGGCCTTAATAACTTGGCATTTTCAGGGATAACCAAGTTTTTCCTTTCCAAAAATTGCAAGAGTCCATCGGTGAAGGTTTGGTCTCTTTAGTCATAAGAAATGTAGCCATCAACCACTCCATTCCTATTGGGGTTCGTACCTGAGAAAACACCCAACAAGAGAATTGAATTTTATTCTGTTAAATCTATCCTTCACTTTACTTAATAATAAATTAGGAAGATGATCTTCTCTTTGACAAGTATTTGTTAAGAAGAAATGTATCTTTTATATCTCTCTCTCTCTCAGATTATGGGTTAGTCTGGATAGTTTTCTAACAAATCCATGCGCTTTCAAACTGGTCATACATACATTATATATTTCGTTTTTTAAATAATTAAAGACAAATATTTTTAATATCAATTTGATGTGATTCCTGGCAGGAACTTCAAGAAATCTCGATTGAGGATCGCCGTCAGAAGCTTGAGAATAATACGATGGAGATGCAGACAGCTGATACTGCTATTGATACCAATAAGTCGAGGCTAGAAGGTGAGAAAAAAACAACTAACCATCCCATAGTTGAACAAGTTTTGGTAATAATAATAATAATAAGTCTTGTTTACCCTGGGTAGCCTCATCAGTATCAATACTATTCTCCCTGAGGGTCCTGCAATCATGTTATTACCCCAGCTTGAGCCGAGCTACCATGAAAGGCGCTCAAGTATTCAAGGAATTTCTTCCTACCGGGTACCCATTTACCTCACCTGGGTGGAGTGTGGCAAATGTAGATTAATATCTTGTCAAAATATATTTCTTGTATCAAGTTGGGGTGTATTGAATATTGATTGACCCTGGTTTTGTTCTTCGACTTTAGTCACTATGATGAACCGATGAAGCAATTATTCATTGTTCTCTAATCCTTCCTAGACATTGAGGGTCAGCTGGAAGGGTTGAACAGAGAGCAGAGCAGTAAGCAAGGTGACCTGGAGGAATGGAAGAGCAAGGAGAGAGAGTTTGGTGATAAGATCCAGGATGATGCTAAGATGCTGGAGAAGATGACCAACAAACAGAGCTTGTTACTCAAGAAGGTAGGAACAAAGAAAGCGTAACAATTATAGCACACTTGCCAACCATTCCGTTTCTAACCGTTCCGTGTTTGAAGTTTTTACAACCAAGAAAAACGGAACGTTCCGATTTGAGGGAATACATTCTTTTTTTAGATATAAAAAAAATAGAAAAATACATGTAGTATAAATACCAATCGGCTTTCCATAGCATCAATCCAATGAGTGCTGGAAGGATTGCCTTGCGCAAGATGACTGCAGCTTTTTAGCTGGTCTTTGTCTTCTGTCTAAAGTTTGCACACATGCCTCTACACTTGATACAAACAACACATTTCTTATTTCATATTTCGTTATTCCTGTTATGTCGCAGAAAGAGGAGTGCATGCGTAAGATCCGTGAGCTTGGTTCCCTTCCGAGCGATGCCTTTGAGAAGTACACCCATCTCTCCCTCAAGGCGCTCTTCAGGAAACTTGAACAGTGCAACCAGGAGCTCAAGAAGTACAGCCACGTCAACAAGAAGGCCCTCGACCAGTTCGTCAACTTTTCTGATCAGAAGGAGAAACTCATCAAACGCAAGGATGAGTTGGACAATGGCCATGCTGTAAGTAAACTTGTTTGGTTTTCATGCCCATCCTGCTAATATCATAGAGGTGTCATGGACGAGTGGATATGTCCCCGGACTGCGGATCACAAGGTAAAATGTAAAAAAATGACTGCTTTTGCAGCTGGGGCGAGTTGTCCCCTGGTCAGAGTTAGCACGGATCTGTTTAAGTGATCGTTATGATGCTTGAAAGTTCATTCGTGACAGAACTTTTCTAAATCTTGGTGGGACAAGAAGGGTTAATAATTGGATCAATCCCCCTTTTATCTACAGGCCATCACTGATCTGATGAACGTCCTGGAGCTGCGTAAGTACGAAGCCATCCAGCTGACCTTCAAGCAGGTGTCCAAGTACTTCAGTGAGGTCTTTGAGAAGCTGGTGCCTGGAGGCAAGGCCACACTAGTCATGAAGAAGGGAGACTATGAAACCTCCCAGGAGGTGAGAAATCAAAGCTTCATTTATTTCATTTCATTTATTTTTTAAGCACAGAGGCCTACCTCAGGCCATGGACTGTTCTTCCGTAGGGCAGTGCATACTTTAAAACATACAATTGTTGTGCTAGAGCTAGATTAGCAAGTGGTAGGTGTCGTCATGGTATAGTGGTTCATTTATTCGACTCCCAATCCGAGGGTTGAGGGTTCGAATCCCAGCCCGGGACTAATGTCCTTTGGCGAGTCATTACTCCACATATGCCAGTCTCCACCCAGGCTTAAATGCGTGGCAATCGCTGGGGAAATAATGAGTGCAGGACCTTCAGGAAGAATGGCATTGAAGCTTATGAGGCTTCCCCGGATAAACAAGATTATTGTTATTATTATTATTGTTATTATTATTATTAACAAGTGTTGTTATGTTGTATGTCTTTTTTGTAGTTGGAGAATGAAGGAGCATCAGGTTCAAGTGGAATTCCATTGGTAGAACAGTTCACAGGAGTGGGCATCAAGGTAGGACATGTTCAATTCGATTCAATTCAATGTATTATTTCATTAAAAAAAATCACAAACAATATATATATATATATACATTGAGAAGTGTACTGGATCATTAGCAACCGATAAAGATGATGGCTTGAGAGAAGTTGATGGACCCATAACATAAATGACAAATGTGCAAAATACCAATATAGGTCTGTTCATGGTCTTTACATTTATAACCATACCTTCTGTGGCTGTCATTCTTTTAGGTATCATTTTCTGGTAAGGCCGGTGAGACTCGTGAGATGCAGCAGCTGTCCGGAGGTCAGAAGTCACTCGTCGCCCTGACGCTCATCTTTGCCATCCAGAAATGTGACCCCGCCCCTTTCTACCTCTTCGATGAGATCGACTCTGCCCTTGATGCCATGCATAGGAAAGCAGTGGCAGGTAAGAGATCCTTCCTTTTTGTAATAATTACCAGGAGTTTTTTTCTCCTAGCTTTTTGCTCTGAAATATTGATACATTGGCATTTCTGCCAACTTTCCTCAAAAAAAGAAATGGGACCATTAAAGAAAAAGTAGAAATACATTGTTTTTGTATGCTTTGAAACAGAAGATTTCAGAAAAAGAGAGTATCACAAGGTTTATGAAACTAGTTCGAACCCCCCAAAACGGGAATCACTCTTCCAAAATAGGAATTGTTGGCTCCTGTGTATTCTTTTTCTATGAGCAGTACATACAAAAACATTGGAGGGTATGACTTGGGTTTGTTTTTCTTTCTTGTTGGAAAGCTAAACACTTTAATCAACTCACTTCTGAAGGGAAGATACAGAATAATCTGATGGTGTGTATAGGAACATAGTGATATTATGAGCTCCTTGGATTTTTCTAGGGAATGCAACGAAATTCTGCAGTCGCTAAACTCATGGAAATGTGCCGTTTAAATCTTCAGGTGTCTTAAAGTATTGTGTAATAATACTAAGAATAATTTGTTTACCTTGGGAGCCTGATCAGCATCAATGCTGTTCTTCCAGAAGTCTCTTAAATTATTATAACACCAGCAATTGCCTTGTCCCCATATATACCTGGGTAGAGTGGGGCAAATATGGATTGATGTCTGCCAAAGGATTATAGTGCCAGGCTTGGAGTCAAACCCCTAACCCTTAGATTGAGAGTCAAGTGAATTTGATTTGAAATAATTTGAATTTGAATTTATTAACAACATAACACAATGTTACAAATGTATTCAAGTGGGTAACAAAATAACAACAATTAAACAGTTGATGTTGTATACATATTCATGTGCAAGAGTTACAAAGAAATTGAAAATTTCCATAGTTGAACCATATGTATCATGTCATATCAAACTTGTGCATTAGCCATAACTTAATAATACATACAGATTTGGTTTGAATGACCTTCACCTCCAACTGTCAAAATTGGACTTCCTTCAGCTATTTCTCTTCTCTTCTCTTCTCATCTCACAGACATGATCCATGAGCTTGCAGCCAACGCTCAGTTCATCACAACCACCTTCAGGCCGGAGTTGCTGGAATCGGCTGACAAGTTCTACGGTGTCAAGTTTAGGAATAAGGTGAGCTTATTCCTTCTGTGTATCACCTAAGGACATTCCACAGTTATGTTTGAGAGCACCTTAGCTGCACTGGGCCAGCTGATCTTGTATTTACTATGCACAATACCTGGGGGGTGTTTCATAAAGCTGTGCATAACGTTACAAATAACTTTACAAATGATTTGAATATGAAGAGCCAGATAGGATGCCCAAAGTTTTTCCTGACATTTTAACAAAGTGTGACTGTATTTCCCAAAATCTCAATTAAATTGTAGCCAAAACTTAACTTTGCATTAAAATGTTTTGTTAACAATGATAAGATTAATCTATATCTAAATATTTCAACTTTAGCTTATACAGTTAAAAGGATTTCAGGATCCCATTTAGCTCTTCATATTCAAGTCATTCGTAAAATCATGCGTAACTTTACGCTCAGCTTTATGAAAGGCCCCCCCCCCCCCACAGGAACCATAGGCATTGTGTATGGTGAATACGTCATTAGCTGGCCCTTTGCAGCTGAGATATGACGAGGGCTTGAAAACAACAAAGGAAATACTTATATGAACTAGCAAAAGTTCATTTTATGCAAAAAAATTTCAGCAATTGCTACGTTATATGCGTATGGCCCAATATCAATTCAGTATGCATCAGATGTTTGATTTCCCTTTATTTATCATGATGTAACTCAGTTTGTTGTGAGATGTTCATAATGAATTATCCTCTGATCAGTTTGATCATAATTTGATCTCCAAAAAGTATGTATTATAGAGAAATTGTGAAATTTTATTATGTTTTATACATGTCGAAGAAGTGAATCGCAGACTATGCAGTGTGAAATGTTATTCATTTCTCTGGTTCAATTTTCTCAATAGGTGAGTCACATCGATGTCATCAGCAAGGACCAAGCTCAAGATTTCCTAGAAGATGATGTTGCCCACACCTAATCTCTGAATGGATTTTTCCTGCAGACTCAAAACATCACATATCCTGTACATAGACATTTAGCTCTCTTATGGGTTGCTCCAATTTTTCATAGGGGTAATTTTTAAGATTGGGTTGTAGCATTCACTTGTAAAAAATAAACAAAATGCTGTAAATATGAAAACTTGTTGTTTCAGATGTTTCTGAAACTTCAGAACATTATCCTGTTAAATTCATGTGTATTCACATTATTGTGGTAACAAATTAAATTACATTGATAGCTCAAGAAACATTTATCTACAACTAATGTCAAATGTCAAATAAGGAAATATGCTTTTTATTGTAGCAACACAACAAACAACTTTTATAGAGATAAATGATTCTGATGAGACATTCCATGAATAAGCATGTTTGAAGCATTTTAATTGCTCCTTGAAACTCAAGATAGTGGGCAATAATAATGAATATTCAGGATTTTCATGTAGGATTTGATTATTTAAATCAATCTTTTGCTACAACATGCACCCATACAAGAAGAGAAATTCTTAAAGCAGTATAAATCAGAAAGTTCTAGTCTTTTCCTTTGATGTACCAAGTGAAATAAGTAACGAGTATTCTTGTATTGTCGTCATATACTCATGTTCCTCGATTTTTATTCAAAATAGTCTGTACAAGTAGAAGTGTTTTTGTTCGTTTACAGTTTATTGGTATGTATAGATTTATCCATTTCCTCTGTAAATATAATTCTGTGTTTCAAATTTGTGAAGAATTTTGCGTAGTTTTTTTGAGATCCTTTTTCATCTAGATATATTACATTTGTGTATCAAACAGGGATACAAGTGTAGGAAAGGAAAATTACAATTGAATACACAGGGAATTGGTCGAGGTTCCCAAATGGAGAAAAGAAATATCACCTTCATGTAGGAGTTAAATTGAATCTTTAGATGTTTGTGTTTTTCATGTCAATGTACAATGTAATTTCCAGTTTGATGCATCTGATATTATTTATTGTATAAACACATGTGTTTTCCCAGTGCTCTTGACAACAGTTATTACAAAATATAATGGACTTTAAATTTGAATTAAGCTTTCAAAAATATGAATGGAGTTTTCAAAAATATAAATTGAGTTTTCAAAAATGTGAATAGCGTTTCAAAAAATATGAATGGAGTTCATATCCTAAACTTACTTTAAAAAAATCTTTGGAGCTGTTGGTCAAAATTCACACTGATACATATATCGTTATCTATGTCCATGAGACAGCAATGGTGCTATGTCTGAGTAATTACGGGTGTCACTCCTTAACGAAAGTATGAAAGAAAAACAAATTTCATGATGCTGCCATAAATCTAATTTTCCTCAATCTCCACTGGTAGATATATCATTAGTTGGCTTATTAGTTGGTTGAATTTAGCCCGCACATCTCAATTTACCATTGAAATTCCATGATTTGTAAGTGGCTGTGGTGCTAATAGAGGCAGCACTATAATTGTTCACCCATTCAATAAAGGACTTTTTACAACGTTAAGGCTACTTTTTCTTCTTGAAATTGGCAACACCGGTATATATTTTTCAGAATGGTATGAACAAACTGAGATTGAAAACCCTTTAAACATTTTGCCAATTCAAGGATGATAACTTGGACAATTGTCCAGCATATAGGCACAAAACCAGAGTGCCATTGACTTTTTAAATGAAACAGATGTTTTAGGCATTTAAAGGGAAATACTTTGTGATAAATGTGTCTCATCTTCACGTGTTATTCTACAAGTTTTGTGTCTGTACATAGAATATCATTCATTTTTGGAAGGCTTTTGCTGGTGTTCTATCAGAAATCTTGTACGGTTTGTGTCATCTAATGTTGGTAAGTTGTTATTAAATTGCAACATTTGTTTAATAAATGTCATGGCTGTGTCTTTTTTATTCCTTTGAATGCCAGTGTACATCATTGTTTAATTTTTCTTTTTGTATGAAAAATAAAATATGTTTAAGTGTACATTTAATGTTACTTTGGAGAATCCTGTGAACGAATCAAATGGTCATTGAAATGGGTCATAATTTTGAAAAAGTTTTTATATTCCCTCTTTATGGTGAAATGCAGTGGCCATGAATCCCATAAAAAATGTAATTGGCTAATTACATGAAATGCAAGTTGATGGGGACATTTTCTCTCATGGTTCATCTTCCCTCTTCCTGATGTATTTTTTCTTCCAATATTTCCCTCATTCTTTAATTCTTCCTCTCTCTCTCCCATCACTCTCCCATCACTCTGGGATGAAAACAAAGTATTACTCAAGCATGAGAGGGTTGGGTTACTTGTAAATTATTATAACATAGTTATATGCACAATATAGTGACAGTAAGAAGACCTAAAATTGTCTCGGGGACCATTCTAACTTGTAAATTGGCACTTTCTAACTAAATTCGCTTTCCAGTATGATTGCGATGTAGATGCACATACATATTTTACAGTTAGTTAACATAACTATCATTTTTATACGATCAATACAAACATATATCTATATCTCCTGATATATATAATTATATATATATTTATTCACAAAAAGCTGAAGCTGATTATAATGATGAAAAATAGATTTCTATTTTCTCACAAAAATCAAGTAAAACATTTGCAATGCTATACATAATAATGGACACAAACATCAACTCCAAATATTTTTATATCTTGACAATTTTGTCTTCAGATGACACTAAATAATGAATCATAATATTGCATTTTGTAGTCGACTGGCATTTAAATACGTGTACAACTGTATATAAGAATGACTTTAAGAGAAACGTCTACATGCATACAATACAATACAGAGGGCATGCCAACCTTTATGATGGGGCTACTTTTGATGTGCGTTAAATAAATACAGATAAATAAATGGCCAACAGGAGTTGGTATGGATAAACTGACCAAACCCCAACCAATAAAACTTGTAGTTTATGTGTTAAAAATCTGAGTAAAACAGCTTTAAACAGAATGATAGAAAATGGACTCCACATCAACGTAGAATACACTATAATTTATAAATTTGACAATCTAATGTCATAATTATTCTATTCAGTCTTGTCTCAAAATCATTTTTTTGGAATTAAGAATACTTCGCCATACCTCCACTCAGAAAATGTCGATCGTGGTCATGAGCGCGAGCAAGTGTTACGGTGTTGGTATATTCTACGGTGTAAAGCGCACGTGCGGAGCAGTGCTCTGAGCTAGCTGGGTGCAACTTTAAAAAGCGCCCACTCCTGACGAAATACGAATAACCGTGTTTTTCGATAAACCTTGTTTATCGAGGGAAATCGATAAACCTTGTTTATCGAGGGAAACTGTGTTTATCAGTCGATATACAGAGTTTCTCACGATAAACATGGTTTATCGCTCGATAAACCTTGTTTATCGGCGATAAACAATGTTTTTCGGGGTTATTGGGCATATGGCGCGCCATAAACGCACGCCGTTGTACGTAAACACTCATCGCCCTCGTTCGAGAGTGGCTCATTTCAGATAAATCGGATAAATCTCTGTAGAATCGGATGAATATTTTGCAGAGCAATTAATGGATGCAGTTCCTATCAGGCATCTTGACCCGTTCATCGTGTTCTAAGTCAGCGGTGTACTATTCTGAAAAGAGGAGTTTTCCTGAAACTTCTGTGATTCAACATCTAGCGCAGATTGTTGAAATCGAGGTGTTTACACTCTTGATGCAATAGAAGGATAGTTGCCCGTGAATATATAACTGGATGATGATTCCGCTTTGTTGCTCGAAATAAGACAGGTAAGTACGATTATTTACACGTTGGAGACTTTGTCGAAGAAAAAGTACTTTATAGGCACATCTATAACAAGGTTTTCTTCACGTTGAATGTTTGGTTATATCCATTTTAGCCCTTGTTTTTAATTCCACGAGAGCTTAGATGTACAGCAAACTTTAGTTTTTTTTTAGCCTGCAAAAAACAGCTCATGCCAGAGCACAAACTAAATTGGGTATCAGAAGGTTATTCGAGATACTTAGGAATAGATTTTTCGGTTAACTTAGTAGAGATGGTAAATCATAATTATACTGAAAAAATTAAAGATATAAAACGCCAAATTATTTCATGGTCCAAACGAACCTTAACTGTCCTCGGAAGAATAACTGTGGTCAAATCTTTGTTGGTGCCAAAATTGAACTATTTATTGCTTTCACTTCCAGAACCGAATTCGCAAATTATGAAAGATATAAATCGTTCTTTGTATGCATTTATATGGGGTAACAAACCTGATAAAATCAATAGAGAACAAATTTAATGTGTCAACTGTATAATAAAGGTGGGGTTAAGATGATTGATATTTACATTCGTGCTAAATCCCTGAAAATATCATGGATTAGAAGATTTGTAACTGATTCTCAGATAGAAAGTTTTACTTTTCACATGTTCAATTCATTCTTGCCCAAAACCTATTTTTTTCACCTGAATATGGGCTCACATTATTTTAGAAAATTAGCAGACTTGACTCCAAATCCATTTTGGAAAGAGATCCTTTTCGCTTGGTCAGACTTGGTCGAACTTCTTATTGACGACATTGCAAGTCAACCTCTCTGGAATAACCCCCACATTAAAATAAATGACAAAGTGGTATTTTGGGGGCTTGGAATTTACGAGGAATACTGTGAATGACATCCTAAAAATAGATGGTTCCTTTTGTTCATATTTTGAGTTTCAGCGGAGATTTGACCTACAAACAAATTTCCTCCAGTACTATGGTCTTTGTAATGCAATTCGGTCAGGTTTTAAAATGACTACACATGTAGCTCCTAGTAAGGCCTTAGAACCTATCATTCCCGAAGCCGTGCACCTTGTGGTGAAAACAAATGTTGGTTGTTCACATATTTATCAGTCTTTGCTAAAAAAAACAAAGTAAAAGAATGTAAAGCCCTTACAAAGTGGAAAAGTTTTTTAGATTTTCAAGATGTACTTTGGGGTTCGTACTGTCAAATTCCATTTCAGTCAACAATAGATATCAACATGAGGTGGTTTCAAATCAAGATTTTAAATAGAATATTATATATGAAGGACAGTTTGTTAAGATTTGGTGTAGTGGCTGACAAGAAGTGTACTTTTTGTAGTAACAATGATGAAAATATCATACATGTTTTTTGCTTTTGTAACTATTCTAATGAAGTATGGTCGAATTTAGAGTTCTGGATATTTCGTAATACGGGGGAAAGGATCAAACTTACAAATCAAAATAAATTGTTTGGATTTTGCGGTAGCAATAATAATGCACTCAACTGTGTTCTGATGGTTGTAAGACAAGAAATATTTTCAGCTAAATTACGATGACCGGGTAATAATATATCTGTAAAGCGCTTATGCTATGGTCACATTACCCAAAAGTAGCCTGCTCGGCGGCCGAGCGGCGAGTTTTTAACCAATTCTGCCCGGCGGCTGCCCGGCCACCGAGCGGTGACCGGCCAGTCACCGCTCGTTGTTAGGGCATCGCTCGGTCGCCGCTGAAGTTTTGGCGCGGAGTTAAAATTTGGGCGGCGCCTGCCCACTTTTCATCCGCCGCCCAAAATACGCTCGGTGCCTGGGCGGTCGCCGCCCGGGCACCGAACTAATCGCTGGGCGATGCCTAATTCCAGCAGCGACCGAGCAGGCTACTGATCGGTCGGTCGCTGCTCTAATTTGTGACCATAGCTTTAGGTACATCGTTGGATCGGTGTATAAGGCGCTATATAAAAAACCGGATTATTATTATTATTATTAATCAATTACCATCATTTGATATAATTTTATCAGCTGTAAAACGTTTATATGAAATGTAAAAATATATATACCAAACAAATCTCAGAGAGAATAAATTGAAAAAGAAATGGTTTCACTTTAGAAAATATTTTGAGAGTGTTGGAAATGTGCTAACATAAACATGATCATGTATTTTTATTATTTAATTATTTGTATATGATATATGGATGTTCTGTATATGAAGAAATTTGTTTTGAAAATAAAGAACCCTATGGAAGGGGAAAAATATTTAAAAAAAACAACAAAACTTTAGTTTTACTGAATTTGTATAGAACCTTCATTCCGAAAGAACCTTTAGAAGGGAATTTGTTTAGTTGAAAGAATTTATTCCTGATAAGCAGATGTTTCATAAAATTAAACGTTTGCATAGACTGTGATCTTATATTTTAAACAATCATATTGTCGGTCCGATTTATTTTGAAGTTTCGCCATTCTGTTTCTCTATTTTTACTGATAACATACACATTAAATTAACTTATTACAAAGATCGGATTGCCAAGTAAGTGAAAATACACGTACAAATGTGAATACATGCGCCCTGCAGCCCCCAAATGTCGTAGGAAAATTAAAAGAGAGAAGGGGAACTCAGTCTCTAAAATCTTCTGTTTGTATTTCTCGTTATTTTTTAGTTATTTAAACCGTGTCGCATGCATGGTGAACAATTTCGTCATGGTTGCGTTGGTGTTCACGTTGCTCGTGATTCTACTTCATGAAACAGGTAGGAACCGAATGTTTAATGTTTATATAATTATGTAGATAATAACAAAATGAGGAATAAATAATCAGGTCTATTACAACTGCGTTTGATTTCAAGCAAATTGTTTTTGTCTTGATGAAGTAGAAATGTAATAAAATGTAACGAAGTGAAACATAAAAGAAAACAACAAAATACATTTCCCGTAAAAAAAAAATCAATCCTAGTAAAAAATATAATTATCGACTTTCCTGATTCATTTCAATTAAAACTTAATTGCTCAAACAATTGTCTAAGCCAATTCATATCGATTTATTTTAAGAGAGCAGTTCTTCCTTTATTACCTTCTGTTTCTTGTCCTTCTTTCTTTTCCCTTTTCAAATGTTTTATTCCGAATTATATGGCTGGTGTCTTCTTACACAAACTAAGTATAAAAGTACATATTATTTCATGCAGAGAAACATTTTAAAATTCTCCTATTCTATTGAAACCTTACAGCTTTTGCCGCTGAGCAACCCAGTTCTATCAATATTATGTGCCCATCTAAGA
Organism: Strongylocentrotus purpuratus; assembly: GCF_000002235.5. NCBI lineage: Eukaryota > Metazoa > Echinodermata > Echinoidea > Camarodonta > Strongylocentrotidae > Strongylocentrotus > Strongylocentrotus purpuratus. The sequence goes on from NW_022145600.1 coordinate 10,695,731, forward strand.
CGTTGGAAACTGGGGAGGTTATACAATTAGTCTTAAAGAAGGCCGTTACTTCAGGCATACCAAGTGTATTTAATGTACCCTCGGAGTTATCAACATGGTACCACTGTTCGATACCAGGTGAGCCGTAGATTTGGTACAACATCACTCCAACAGCACTTCCTTACTTCATCCATATCAAGTTTATATGATTTTCAATAGGAGTTATCAAAAAGGTGGTTCTGTTCAATTTCTGTTCAATACCGGGTAAGAATTGTGATGGCAATTATAACCTCATCCATTCCAGGTATATTTGGTCTAATCTTTTGAGTTGTCAAAAGTTTACTTAATATGTGCAATATCGGGTAAGATACTCTAACAAATGAAAGTACAACTACACCCTAGGATATAAGCATTACCTAGGTCCATTTGAATTCTGGTAAAAAAATTAAAAAATGTTTTTTTTTTTTATCATACACGGGGAAATGAGTCGTAGATATTTCGGATATTTTTTATAAATTTAACTTGAAAGACGCAATAACACAGACAATCGTTATCTCTGACTATTTCTTACTGTTATTCTGACACTGCATTTACTCTAGCTACATGGTTACACAATATAGTCAAGGTCGATTCCTCGTCAGTCTCCACATCTTTCTCAGATAGCCTAACCAAACGAATATACGGAAAGCTAAATGCATAACTATCTACAAATTATAATGGTAATAATCGGGAGCGCCAGGAAGGTGAAATCTGACTGACATGAGCGCTATACAAGAACCCACTATTATTATTATTATTATATGGGAAAAGCCATTATCACGGAGCTTCTAACTTCATTCGCCGGACTTCATATTGAATCTATTATTTAGGTATGCCAACTTTACAATTTCCACTTAACAAATATCGCAAACAATAGACCGGCTTTAAACTAAAATTGTAAGTATAATTCCTGAACAAAAATGATTCTGGGTCACTCTATAAAGCTTGCCAGGCATGGTAACAAATAATGCATGCTAAGTGGATTTCATTGATGCTGTTATGCACAGCGGTCAATCAAATAGAAACAATGGTAACTAGCAGCTCTTGGGAATACGTGAACTGGGACCCTGTTTCCCGCTCTCTGCAAAAGCTGACTAGTGTATTGATAACCCTGATAGACTATTTGTGAATGCGTTAAGTTGTTATCTTTTTGTGTGATATGCCTCCCATAGTGCACTCATTTCGAACAATCTGACTGAATTTTCCTGTTGCCACATTTTGTTCTATAATCGTATAGTCTTTCAGTTATTATTATAATCATTGACATTGTATTCATTTAGTCGTTTCATCTTTTTCGTTACTTTTTTTTAATTAGGGAGGGGGAGGGGGGGGGGGGGGCAACGATAATTGAGGAGAGCCCTTAATCAGAAATGTGTACTTCTTTGGGTTGATCCCCAGTCATTGGTTATTGTTTACGTATCTTACATTACCATCATTATTATCATAATTATCATAATTATTTGTATTATTATCTTTTTTATTGTTTTTATTACTATCATTATCATCTCCCTTATTTTATTATGATTTCTTTTTTAATTACATTTCTATCATCTTTATCATTACTATTATCGTTGATATATGTCATTATGTTCACTCATTTTTCTATCATAATGACTGTTTTTTTTATATTATTGTCTATGATATGTCGTTTGACTTTATGTGACTGGAAATCAAATGAATCAAATATATAAAATAATCAAATAATATGTTATACAGTGCGTCCCAGAAAAAACGAAATCGAGAATTATCGATGTTTTATCATAACCAAATCAAAATTATAATTAATAAATGACACATATTTGTAACGCTTAGACCCTCCTCTTGCATTTGATACAACTCATATGATAAATATTTCACGCATGAGTGATTAAAAACAATTTGACGAGAGGAAACCAAAAAGTCATTTGGCGGGCGGTATCTGAATTTCAAAGAAAAAAAAATCACATTTTTAAAAAGTTTCATATGACACTTCAATCAGGAAAAATGTGCAAGGAATAACAAAGTTCTATTTGTTTAAAGTGATGCTTGCATTTCCATAATTTGATTTTAAAAGTTATTTTTCACTCGCTGCCTGCCATAGCAACAAGCAGAATTGATAAAAGACTTAACTCCATTTCGTAGACAATCAACCATACATGGAATCTTTCGTCTATGTCTGATCATGATAATATTGTTTGAAGGATATTTGGTGCAGGATTTATAAAAGGTGTGAGGCATAATTTTGTAATCCTTCCCACTGAATCCACTATCATTCACAAATGATATGATTCTTTATTTAAAGCTACCCCCCCCCCCCGTAAGAAGAAGAAAAAAAAGAAATACCTTAAAAACGGAATTTTTCACTGAACTGCAAACCTGCCAAATGTAAATCATTATTTCTCAGCATTGGTAAAACTTAGAAACGAGATGAGAAAAAAATGAACGCCATGGCGACCAGAAGAGCAATGAATCGTGCGCGACATACACATATTATAATTATCCATCCAATGTGCCATGGCATGAACACCGCTATTAGTATAATTGTTGAAAACCGAAGTACATGTAGGAATAGTGTAGGAAAAACAATTTCCGATGATCGAGGCCAATATGTAATGCTAAAATGCAACACCCCCCCAAAAAATACAGGGGGGGGGGGTTAGAAAGATTATGGCCTTCATAGATTACGACGTCACTATATCATTAAAACAAAAAATAAACATGACAATGACGAAGCTCGATTCATCTACAAGCTAATACTAATATAAAATATCAAATTTTTCATTAAAGTTAATACAAAGTTTTGGGAATTTTTGAAAATTGAGTGGATAGTGATACTTTACAATTTTGATATATTTAGATGCCCCTATGGATGTATTATAAGCACTAGAAAATGTAGCTCCTAAAACACTTCTGCTTTCGAGAAAAATTCAATATACAAATTTACCGGGCTCCCGGTAAATTTGGATAAATTTCAAATTGTGTCTACGGCCCTTCAATGGTAGCTGCGACATGAAAATCTCAGAATATGTAGTTATGATATACAATTTTCAAACGGGAATAGCCAATCGGTCGATTTTAGTCAAGAAACATCGTTTTATAGCTTAATTAATATCTTGACCTTGAGAGGGAGCTATACAACATAAAGAGTTTATAATTTACAATTTCATAACTTCAGACACGATTTTAAGCGCGACAACGATCACTGAATATTGTAGGATCGCATATGCTTCCGATATGTTTATTTGAACCAAATTCACCACCCCATACCAAAACTTTGTATTACCTTCAATGAATAGACATGCAATTGAAATGAGAAAAAAAGAAAGAATGAAAATGGCCTTCGATAAGTGTTACACTCTGTTATGTTTAACTCAACAAATACAACAACTTCTGTCTTTCGAAACGTTCTGCATAAAAGTTGAAAGCACATGACAAAATACCTGGCTAGATATGTCTCAACGTCTACTTCATGCAGGCCTATTATCTGACATTCTTCAAGCGAAGCTTTGATATTGTTTGTTAAACTTTTGTAATAAAGTATTGATGAAGAAAAAGCATCCTTGACGCTTTCTTGTCATAACAGTCTTTGGTGGGATGAACATGAATATGGGTCGGATAACTGAATTTGTGGAATTTCTGTGCGATCTTTATATTTATGATTCCATACGGTATCTCATTCAATCTTGATATTTTATCTACTTACTTCCTCAAAACCAAATTAAAATTAAAACACCAACCAATTTAAAATATCGGAAATGTTAGAAATTAATATATGCAAACCTGATCACAAAATATAAGTTTCACATTTATTTTCCACGTTGTATTATCCTCAGGACGTGTACGAAGTAAAATACACAGTCGTTTATAAAATATACATTCTGATATAGAAGGTAGGAATATAATAGACAAGCCCAGTAGCTTATGTCTGGACATTTTGTGTGATAAAGTGCTGAGATATTATGACGGCGCTAATTTTTACCCCGACATTTTTGTTGTACCCTCTGACATTAATTTCTACTTCTGACATTTTTACCTCTGTCATTTTATCCTCTGACATTTTTACCTCTGACATAGTACCTCTGACATTTTTACCTCTGTCATGTTAACCTCTGTCATTTTATCCTCTGACATTTTTACCCCAGGCATTATTACCTCTGACATATCTACCTCTGACACGTTTGTCTCTTATATTTTTACCTGGCGACGGCAATTCATACATGGTGTCAATGATTACATTTTTAACCAGAGGGAAAACAATGGATAACACATTGGTTACAAACATATATCAACGATCTGCTCTTAATGTTGTATACACCGCTAACAAATAATTTGTGACAGGATAATCATCATCCCCTCAACGTTTCACAGAAAGGTACATTTAAAAAAGCGAGTAAAACATTAAATGCGCACTAATATTATAAACCTGCTTTTGCTATTTACGAATCAATTAAGTATTCACCAATCAGTCAATATATCCTTGTCTAAGTCGATTTAAAAGGGGGAGTGATTGCCCATCGGTAAAATCAAACAGCACATAGACTCACCCGCAAGATTATTATCAAATCATTATCGATACTACTATAAGAACATGTATTGAATGAGCTAAAAATGGAGTTGGTGATACCATACGAGTTAGGTACTCACAAGGCCTTTTTATTAACCGGCATGGCTTAAGTAATTTTAGATGGATTAACTTAGTCTCTTTCTGTGAAACACGTAAATAAATAAACACAACTGTGGACCGGTACGGTATTTTTTTTAAAACGGTCGTTCATTTTGAATATAAAAATCACAGAGATGAGTTAACGCTGTATAGCAGGCGACGAAGGGTGTTGGGGTATCAATAGCAGAGTTAGATGGTTTTCATTTTGAGGAATGAATCTCCTTCCAGAGGATAGTCCGGTATTTAATAATTGAGGAACTAGAAATACAACTCATTATGTGAAGAAGAAACAAAATACAATGTTGGCCCTCCTGATGGCAAGGTCTGGAGGTGCGCAGCTTTAATAGGAAACAAGGATGGAATACACTTTGAGAGAATAAGTTCTGGTGAATGTCACAATTATGCATTGATATATATTATTATCTTTTGAATTAATTTCAAAATACACGCAGATTTTATGGCATTGCCTTTTTTTCAGAAAATCTCATTAAAAAAAATCATTGCTTTTTGCAGTTTTCATTTAATTTAATTTGTATGGGGGGGGGGGGACGGGTAAAGGTTATACATTAAAGATTATAATGAATGACGTAATGTAGCTTTCAGATTCCTCAGCTCTCCCAGATATTTAATTTAAACAAATATCAGTTTCATTGTTACATTACATGAGGGTGTCTCGAAAGAACATTGTACTTCTTTGGATGATGTGTCTCTTGTCTTTTTATTCTTTTGCACTGTACTACTTTTCTGATATGTCACACCTCAATTGAACGTGTATGTTTTTGTACGTAATTTTGTATTAATTTAATTTCAAGCCTAGAAATATAGAATACAAGTACATAAGTGCTTGTATTCTTTAATGTTATTTTTTGTATACAATGTTTTAAATTTTAAAATATTAAGTGTCCGTTTTAAAGTATCAAGTTATGGCGTCCAGTTAATAACTTGTTACATGCATATTGTGTGGTGTAATTTCAGCGTGTTTATCGAACCCCTGTCAACATGGAGGAACCTGCGAGGAAACAGATGAGGGGTTTAACTGCACTTGCCTGAATGGCTACCGTGGAGACAGATGCGAGTACGGTAAGAGGAGGACATTAATTACATGAGAAAGAGAGAGATACACAAAACGGTGATATAGACAGAGGGAGAGAGAGAGAGAGACAGAGTGAGCGACATACAGGTATAGGCAACCAGAAACAGAGACAGAAAAAGAGCAAGAAAGACAGAGAGAGAGAGCGATTGAGAAACAAAGGGAGAGACAGAGAGCCAGACAGAAAGATAGAGAGAGAGAAAGAGAGAGAGAGAGAGAGAGAGAGAGGGAGGGGGGGGGGGGGGCTAAATCCACAACAACAACCTCTGGATTAAAAAAAAATAAGTTAAAGAGATATATTTTTTTTATTATTATTATTATTATTTTTATTTTATTTTATTTATTTATTTATTTTTTTTTTTGGGGGGGGGGGGGGGGTACTGTAGTACGTGGTGGTATACTTTAATATTGGTGAAGGCTCGTTTTAAAAACTCTCATATGAATGGTCTGGGGATCGATCCTTGGTCGGGGCTGACATTTTCGGAACAGGATAATTACATTTTGTATTTTTGCTCAATTCATTGCATGAAGACTCCTTCGTCCAGTCCGTGAGACTAGTCGGTGGAAGTAAAAGTGAAGGAAGAGTAGTTTTCACATCTCGTTCTCGTCCTACAACCTACATGCTAATCCATCAATTAAACTGGTCCAGGAACGCTTCACGGTTGGTCTGCAAGTATCTAGAATATGAAGGTAAATGCTTTATCAAGTTTACAGTCCTGTATTCTGTTCACTTTAAAGGGATAGTTGAGTTCTGTTTTCAGACCGCAAATGCCTTCAAAGTGCATGGTTATTGCTCTTATTCTTATCTATGACATTTCTAGTACCCTTCTATCACCTACAATTGCTATGAAGGTAATTTTAGACCCCAACATGTTTGAAATTTAGCCAATACGATCATACAATTTCAGTTCCACTTTCCAAAAAATACAGTGACCGTTAAGTAAATAATTAATAAAAAATACATGGGCCGCCTTGTTGTGCGTAATGTAACCAAAACGAAAAAGCCAACAAAAAAGCCAACATTGGCATTGGCTGAAATACTACGTAAAAGGCGCTATTTCGTTTTTTCAACGGCTTTTTCAAATTATCGAAAATTTGTGGTGGTACACAAATATTAGACATCGTTATATTTATGGATATTTCTGCCGTCTCTGAACTAAATTTGATCGACAAAGATGATTTTGTCATTTAAATTGTATGTTCTTTCAAATTTGACACTCAGTTTTCATTATCTCGCAAACAATTATGTAGCAGGCGCGTAGCCAGGGGGGGCGGTGGGGGCGGTCGCCCCCCAAAAAAAAACGCAGGCCAAAAAAAAAAGAGAGAGAAAGAGAAGAAAAAAGTAAGAGGACGTAGGAAGAAAAAGGGAAAAGGAGTCGAGAACGGTACAACGAATCGTCTTCTTTCTCTAATAATTTAATGAAACTTTAATGAAATTTAATGAAAGCTTCCGCGCTTCGCGCGGAGAGGGGAAAACTGAATACATATATGGATTAAGAGTCGGGAAAGGTACAACGAATTGTCTTCTTTGTCTAATAATACGTCAAAGCTTCGCGCAGGAGGAGGGGGAGGGGACTGAATTTAGACAAGGATTAAGAGTCGAGAAATGTACAACCAATCGTCTTCTTCTCTAATAATTTAATGAAATGTCAAAGTTTAGCACGAGGGGGGGGGGGGGGGGGTGAAATTCAGACAAGGATTAAGAGTCGAGAACGGTACTTTGAGTCGTTTAGCTTTCTCTAATAATTTAATGAAACTTCAAAGTCTCCGCGCTTTGTGCGGGAGAGGAGGAAACTGAATTCAGATAAGGATTAAGAGTCGAGAATGGTACATCTAATCGTCTTCTTTCTCTAATAAATTAATGAAACGTCAAAGCTTCCGCGCTTCGCGCGGAGGGGGACTGAATACAGATGAGGATTAAGAGTCGGGAAAGGTACAACGAATCGTTTTCTTTGTCTAATAATACGTCAAAGCTTCCGCGCTTCGTGCAGGAGGGGCGGACTGAATTCAGACAAGGATTATGAGTCGAGAAAGGTACAACGAATCGTCTTCTTTCAAAGCTTCCGCGCGAACTCCCCCCTCCCTGCACCCACCCCCCTAGGGAGCGCGCTTCGCTCGCTCTTTAAGTGATTCGCACGCTTACTACCGCACCTCCTAAAATCAATTCCTGGCTACGCACTTGTTATGTAGCGCCCTCTGCAACAGAACTCAACTATCCCTTTAATGTGTTCGTCAGGTACATTCTAGTCACACCAAGGATACCAACCTAAAGTACAGTGTTTCCGTCATGGCCATGGCGTCGTTTCACAAAACCGTCATAAATGCATTATCGCCCACAACCTATGAAACGCGTGTATTAAAATTACCACGCTTTTTTTTTGGGGGGGGGGGGATGTCGGTGGGCTTGTATACTTAAGACTGAATTATTTTTACATTACACTCGAAAGGCCATTATTCGGTAGGTTCGAACTTGATGTGGAGTCAATTTGGCGGCGTGACTGACGTATCTACTGTCAGATATTAAAGTTCATCATCAATATTCATCCATGCAGTCCATTGTACCAGAGGACATTAACTTCTTCTACAGCTATTTGCAAAAGGGAAATGAGTAAGCAAGATCGTCCGGCCATCATGACTGAGTAAATTCTCTACCTCCTCGATGATTTCATTACCTCAATGGGTGTACATCCATTCCTGGGTACTACATAATTCTTATTGCTACCAGACAATTTGTTTAAACAATGTAATCTCACGACCAGAACTCATCGATATCTTTGAGGAATTAAGACAATTATACATAATTTAGAAAAAATCATAATTAGACTTAGAAGTGCAAATATATTTTGTTCCAAATGCTCTTTCATATTTTGTGTTCTTTCTGATTATATCCCAAAAGATGTATATGCGACAGTGGGAGGAGATCTCTTCGAGATTATGTCCTTAGATAATAATTCTGAAACTGTGACTGTGAGGTGCCCTGTCGATGTGACTAGCATTGCTGACTGCTGGTACGAAGAGAGGGCGGCGATGAATCCTAGGGAGGAGAGTATAGCTGTTGTTTGCTGTACTGGTAAGTGTTTCAGAATAATGGGAATGTGTTGACTAGGAGACTTGAAACAAATGGAGTCACAACATACAGATCGTTACTTACATACTTACTTACTGCCCATAATGCCTCCTGGCACATAGGGCAGCACATGACACACCCTTGCCTAACTCCAGTCTTCACTTGGAACTTATGGTTACTGTTTCCAACTCTGCATGTAAAATTGGTGTAAAAGCTCTTAATGACAAGAACTAACTGCTCTGATATCCCATATTTGCGTAGTATTTTCCACAGGCTGTCTAGGTGGATGCTATCGAATGCTTTTTCAAAGTCAACAAAATTTATATAAAGTTTCCTCTGCCATTCTGTGCATTGCTCTATGATGTTACGAAGTGCAAATATCTGATCAGTGCACCTTTTTCCCTTCCGAAAACCTGCCTGTTCCCTTCTGAGATTTTGGTCAACAGCATCTATGATACGTGTAATAATTATCTTTGCCAATATTTTGCTTGGTGTTGACAATAGAGTGATGCCACGGCAGTTATTGCAGTTTTTTTCGGGATCCCTTCTTTGGTAATTTTACGATAACTCCCTCTGACCAATTGCCAGGAACTGCCTTCCTTTCCGATCGATTTCAGATCGTTAGTCTCAGCTAATACGACAGGAATCGGCAAACCAAAGTTCGTTTTATAGCATAACTATGTAATATATACCAACGATTATCTAATTATATTTTACATACCAAAAAGAAATTTGATTGTTTTCATTTCATACAGACATCCTTCACGATAACAAAATGAAATTTAAAAAATCTAATTAACGAAAATGTGTTGAAAATTTTTGGGGATCCGTCAAAGCTATTTCTCAAGGAATTCTTTATGTTAATGCCATGGAAATTCAGAAAGACTTAGGCATAATTTACAACTGCACACTAGTTTTCTGTGCTCGTTAATTTGAGGAATTAGCTAGCTACGCATTAAAAACCTCTCTTAAGCTCTCTAATCTATAATGTTAAAACCATTTCTTATTAAAGGTAATACAAAGTTTTGGTAAATTTTGAAAATTGGCTGGATAGTGAATCTTTACAATTTGTATATATTTGGATGCCCATGTGGATGTATTATAAGCACCAGAAAATTTAGCCCCTAAAACACTTCTGCTTCCGAGAAAAATTAAATATCAAAATTTACCGGTGCTCCCGGTAAATTTTGATAAATTTCAAATAGCGCCTACGGCCAAACAATGGTAGCTGCGACCATGAAAATCTCAGAAGACGTAGTTGTGATATATAATTTGCAAACGGGAATAGCCAATCGGTCGGTTTTAGTCAAGAAACATTGTATTATAGCTAAATTGATATCTTGACCTTGAGAGGGAGCTATACAACATGAATAGCTTATTATTTAAAATTTCATTACTTTAGACTCGATTTCAACAGCGACAATGATTACTGAATATTGTAAGATCACATATACTTCCAATATGTTCATTTGAAACAAATTCATGACCCCATACCAAAACTTTGTATTACCTTTAAAACTCTTCTGTGTAGTTTTGAAGCGTCAGCCATCAGACATCAGAGAACAAGACGCTCTGTTTGTTTTATTGTACATCCTTAATAAATTGCCACGTGTTTGCATTAATTATCATTAGTTGAGACTCTCCACCTAAAACCTCTTCGGTATTCGGCACATACTGTTCGAATTAGGTTCGTAATATAATTTACAGGGATTCTGAGACACTAACTTGCTTGGGCGACAATTGTTCATGGCTTCAATTTGTCAGAGATATAGTACCGTATTCTTCAAAATCACGACCATGTGTTATTTAAAAAAAAAAAAAGTTTAAGGTTTAGTAGAATACGGGCAATATGGTTAAGGATACGGTTGTAATTGGGTTTTAGGTGATGATGAGGTCCGATTTCGGGGTTAGGTAAAGCGTTCGGATTATAAACTGGGACAGGCATTTGGTAATAAACATTAAAAGATTCCCATGTCTTCTAACCCATAAGTGCCAGAACTTCGAAGTGCGCTAATAAGATGATAGTTTCGTGGTCCATTTAAAAACAGTCTCTGTGTTTTAAAGACATGTGATTTTTTTCAACAGTGAAGCTGTGCAGTACACCTCGAGGTAGTCCAGTTGGTCTAGAAAGCGGTAAGGTTCCAAACAGCGCTATTACAATCTCGAGTAAGAAAAGTAATAATTTGAGTGAACTGAAAGCCCGTCTTAACAGTAATTCTGCGTGGGTATCCGCTATGGATGACGAAGACCCCTGGCTTCAGATCAAATTCAATTCCATCTTTGTCATTACCGCCATCATGACGCAAGGCAGAGCAAATGCTGAACAACAGCGGGTGACATCGTACACAATTTCATCCAGTATGGACGGATCATCTTGGACCCACAACCAGGATATCAACACCAACACCGTCAAGGTATTTACACTTGGTTTGCTTACTTGACCTCTCCGCACGGTTGCTCATTTGTCTAATGTGCCAATTAATGGAATTCTAGTGGTTTTGCAAAATTACCCTTGTCCGATCATGATTAGCTCCAATAACAACATTCCAGATATTGCCCAGGAAACAATTAAATAATCATGAAGCCTTCGGTATGTCTATCTAATGATAAATACAATGTGACACTACAGGAAGATTATTTGTGTGGCATATAAAGAGTTTAAATCTCAATGAAATAAATGATGATAATCAGTGGCGTAGTGTAAGCCCAGATATTGAGGGGCGCTGGCATAATTTTTTTTTTTTTTTTTTTGGGGGGGGGGGGGGGGGAAGGGTACCGGTCTCATTGGGGGAGATGATATACAAGGCCACTGATTAGCGTGTGGTACTATTGTCTTCGTTCTTCATCCTTTTCCTATTTTTCTCTTTGCTATTCCTCTTTTTATAATTTGCCTCTTTTCCTATTTTCTTCGTAATTCGAAGGGGGGTAATTCGAAGTGTGCCCTAGAATCCACTTCGTTATTGGATGTTTATTGTTCCACCCTCATATCTACTTATTATTTTAGAGAGAGAGGGAGAGAGAGAGACGGAGAGATGCGAAAGATATTACTCAGAAACACAGACAATTACACAGAAAATAGGCTATGTAAAATCCATTAAAATCTTACTGACAAAAAAGACAGCATGTTTTTTAAAATCTTGTCGGAAACATTAAATGTGACCTAATCACAAATTGCTGTGTTAACGTTTATGTATAAAAAAAACCCAACTGCCTAAATAGTATGGCGAAAAAGGTCCAGGATATTGGTAGTTGAAAGACAATCAATATGTAAAGAAAAAGGTGGCAATAAATGTGCAAATGAAGATATGTCTCTATTATTCTGTTATTTTTCCCGTTTTCTTCTGTTCTTTGTTATTGTTATACTCCTTTATGTTCCTGGAAATGAAATGAAATATAATATATAAAAATAAAATGTAAAGAAGTGATGGTGAATGTATGAACAATTTTAACAGAAGTATTACAAATGAATAGTAACGTAGAAAGGAAACATATATTTCAAAAGTTGCATAATTGGTTTGATCAGTAGATATTGAAATTCAACACTTCACACTCAAGTTTATTTCATTATCTTTTGGTTGTATTATCTCATTTAGGTCTACACAGGAAACTACGACTCAAATAGTGTTGTGGTGCACAACATCTTTAAGCCGATCGAATGCCTATTCTTTCGTATCCATCCAAAGACGGCCAATAATGACCACCGGGCCCTCAGGCTAGAGCTCACTGGCTATGGACCTCTCAATGACTTATTAGGTGGGTATAGGCTACATCCTTAAAAAGACCCAGCAGCAAAAGAAGGATTGGAATAATAATAATGTCTTCTTAGTTTAGCCAATCCAAAAGGTATTTGATAAAGCGCTCCTCTCTGTCACGTCACGCTGTGACGCTCACGGCGCTAGACATTATTACACTGGTTATAGCTGAACCACCAGAGCAACTAGCGCTGAAAAAATAGCAGGCACCCATTCACACCTAGGAATGTATAGATTGATGTTTTGCTAAAGGACACTTGTGTAGGGCAGGGAATCGAAATGCGGACCACCGGACCACAACACTTGGTATCTATGTAGGTGATGTAATCGAACGGTTTAAATGATCGGCAGGAGATGCGAAGACCGAGGATTCGATTAGCAAGCAACCCACTGACGGCGCTAAAACCTACATCGTCAAATCGACTCCAAAACGACTCGAAATTTTGGTCAGTCGTATTGTTTCGTTCGTTCTGTTGTTGGTAAGAGGCGGTATTCTAAAAGTTCACTAGTGTTCGCTTCCAGTTTATACGAGGTGCGTTGCGGTTTTATTATGCTATTATGCACGCCAGCCTGTCGTGTGTTCGCAGTAGTTGAACTAAAACGAGTTTTAAAAAAGTTTTGGTTTTCTGAAAACTCGTTTAGCAACTAACTTCTAAACAATAACCTAATATATCACTAATCACTTTTATAAACTGAAAAAAAATTGTTTGTACGTTTGTTGTCTTCAGCTGCAATGAACCGTGAAGAGGTAAGCTGTTCACGTCCTATCCAAGGGGAAGGAATGGGAGTGGAAGATGGACGAATCCCAGACTCTAGTCTCACCTCCTCGTCCGATTATCATCTTAATTACAATGCATCAGATGGAAGATTAAACGGTGGAGTTACTCTACACGAAAAGGCAGCATGGCTTGCTAGGGATGATGACATAGATAAATGGGTCAAGGTGAGTCCGATATTAAACACTAATTCCATTCACCTATTTCTTGTAAATGATCAAGGATGATTCTTGAATGATCATTTATTTCATGGGGATACTAATTAATTTGTATTTTACCTGTTTATATGCTTGTGTATTTATCTATTTTGTTTTTGATGCTGTTATTTGTTTTATTATTACCAAACAGGGCCTCATGGAAGACCACCAAATTTGTGATATGTGCCATCCTGCATAAATATCAGAAATAAATAAATAAATAAATTATAATAACGACCCACCCCCCCCCGGAAAGACACTTCAGCATAAATTCCGTTTTTCCTGAACGTCGTACACTTACTGAATTCAAGCACTATCTAACTCCAATATTAACGCTCTTACGTAAAGCCCAAATGAAACCCGAACCCGAACCCAAAGGTGGCATTAATCATTGATGATTTATATTACCTCGCCTACTGCTTTGAAAGCAAGTATTTACTTGTAACTATACGTGATTTTTACCGACACATTTCTTAGTAATTATCTATCTACTTCTAAACTTTTTTCGTATTGCCTTGGACAGTTGGAAACCCTCTATTAAAGATATTATGTCCCTTTTGCAGCCAACATCAAATTGTATAGAAATTTGCAGGAATTATATGAATACGTTTCAATATGTACGTCCTATCTGTGAAATATAAACGTTAACAGTGTCCCAGTATTCAATTCATTCAAGGAAACCCGTTTACTTTCTAGACGTCCTTGTCAGACACTATTATTGAGTGACTAACTGTCATGTTTTTTTTTTATTTGGTAATAACATACATAAAATCAGCTGTAACAGGTACATGAGCATTTGTCTACATCAATAACCCACTACTTGTATTGGCCAAAATTAAACTGATTGAATTTTTGTGCAGCAACAAAATAGACAACCATTCGGTAAAGGGTCTGAAAATCAGACTATTAGTTCGGTGAATGCAATCACTCATGTCGATTCGACAACTAATGATCGTTATTTTCCCACAAAAAGCCATTTTCAAACTCTTTCGTCAGTTTTGAGGGAAGTTCTAAATAAGTATTGTCTTTCGAATGCCGTTGGAATTTACCAATTTCATTTTTTTGACCTGCAAATGGGACACACTACCTTTAAAGGATTTTCATTCTTAATTTTTTGTCTTGATCACTTGATGAAGATGTATATGGAATTTCGAAATTTCGAAATTTGCGATCTCATAAAAACCATTGGATTTAGAGCTTGAAACCTCTCTTCTTCAAATTTGTTTTCGTCGTCATCTCATACACACAACACACACACACACCACCACACACACATACACACCCCCACACACATGTATATGTATATATATTATAAATATATATCACAACTTGGCACTTATTCAAGCTCAAAGCTAGGATCCGACTGAGGTACGTGGCTTGTCATTTTTAACTCATCTGCCTCCCACCCCCGACAAAGGATCAATAAAGATTTAACATTTGTCAAGCTGTCAGTCAATCTAACTTTCTTTCGCCGAAACTACTGGCCCGTATCCTTGGTCTAGTTGTTTAACAGCACTGGCGCCCCCTCCCCCCACTCAGAGGTCTGAATGACCGCATGCGTGTTGCCAAAATGTCCGGTAAAGGGGTACTTTTCGTGCGACAAAGTCCGGCCCGAGAATTGTAAAAAAAGAGGTGTATTTGACTTTTCACCCGGAGATTTCTTTAAAAAGGGGGTGTCTTTCTTTTTTCTCTCTCATCTCTTTGGACTCCTGAGAATTTATTCCGAATTTAGGGGGGGGGGGGTACATTCAGCATTTTTCCTGATTTAGGGGGGTCTCTAAGGCAGGAAAAGCCCGCGAAAAGCCCGCGAAAGGGGGGTTCGGAAATGTTGGCAGTCCTCAGATAGGGGGTGCTTTCAAAAAGAGGGTACGAGCATATACGTACTCTAAATAACACTGAGTGGGGGGGGGGGGCACTGGCGTCCTATGCCAATCAAAAAAAAAAGGAAGGACAGCAATGGGAAACTTTGATTTAGCTACGCGCCTTCATTCTCTAAATTGTATTACTTACAAATGTGTATTTATTTCCAGGAGGGTAGCCAAATTTTGGGTTGTCAAAGTTATTTCATAACTGTATTTATTTATTTATCAGTTTATACTTGTTGCTAAGTCTTACTTCTATTAACGCACTAACGAGTCAGATAGATCTTGGAAGGACCTCTAACGTCACTGGTGTTATCGTACAAGGCAGATTCGAGTTGGCACAATGGATTACTTCTGTCAAGGTATCCTATTCGCTGGATAACGTGACATGGACTTATGCTTTGGAACCACAATGTGGTGAACAAAGAGTAAGTACTACATGTCTTGCATCGTCGACCTGTTGTTGATGTACATTAAAGGTAAAGTAAAGATCAGTTTTGGAAACGCCCCCCCCCCTCTCAAAATATGAAATGAAAGCTCTTATTACCAATCATGTGAAAGAAAATGTTTTAACTAATACGTGATGATACAAATTTTGCCGAGAAACCGCCTACTAATTGATATATTTGGTAAATTATTATATCTTTTTGGACCTGATAGATATCGCGCACGTGTCGCCTAGTCCCATATACATCTTTCTGTGTACAGTGCTTGTAACCAAGACTGGGCCAAATTTCTTATCATTTTGATGATTCCAGAACCTTCCAGTACACCAATACTTATGTGCTAGATGATCAACCTTTTCTGATCGATTCCACAACGTTTCTTTTACAATGCAATCGCATGACCATAACTGGTCTTTATCTTTTAAGGCATCGTTTAACAATGTTTCCAGTTTTTCAAATCTGAGATGCGTGACCCTACGTATTACCAGTGTCTGTGATATGGTGTAATATTGAAGCCTTAAAAAAATAGCTATTCAAAATGATCATAGTGCTTCAAAAAAGTAAACATCTTTAAGTGATCGGTTTTACCATACTCATTTCCCCAATAGTTTTGTTCAAAGCTGTTTGGCAAACAGTTGTTGACATTTCTATTTCTAATCATAAATACCATGATAATCAGACAGGCGATCGGCTTGTAAAAGTCATGGGATTCCTGACTATAACTATGATTGCAGCATGAGCTAAATCCAGGATTGTTTTTGAAATATTAGGCAAAGATACCCAAACCCTGTAGACAAAGAATTATGCCGTGGTTATGTCTATTCCGAAGCGTTGGTCATTAAAATAAAGTTGTATTATATGACGAATCATTAAAGGGTAATTAACCCACAGCAATTTGTTTAAAGCACATATAAAGAGCATGCTGACTTTAATAGCAAGCTGTCTCCCACGCCTCGCATTGAACTTTAAAGAGTCTATATGTATCGTGCATTATACGCCATTTTTGGCATATTTACCTGTGCTCGGTTTTCCAAAGTTATGTCTGACTGTATAAATGATATTATATTTTAGGACATCTCAGTAGAATAGCATCCACGAGACCAAACGTTCCTAAACAGCCATATTACATAATGCATCATAAACTGATGACGCGCAGGTGATGATGCTTGCGTATAGGAACGCCTTCACCGAATGATGGCGCAATTGAAAATACACTACAACAGTGATAGGAAAGTCCATAAATTACCCAGCTTTTAATAAAAACAAGTGCAATATTGAAAAATATGTTGAAGAAGATAAGTTTATAAATATCTGGATAAGAAAAGGAAAGAAAAGTGAAAACATATATTTGAACAGACATAAGGAGAAGGTGAAAGATTGATATAAAAAATACAAATACAAAAGGAAAGTTCGAGAAGAACATTAGAGAAAGAGAATGAAGAAAGATACAAGGAAAGGAAGTGGAGATAAATTAAATAAAAAAAGAAAAACAAATAGCATTTCATGTTTTTTACTTTGTGAGGAGGCCTACACATTTGCAATTCAGCTTATCCCGCGAAACATATTGTGATATAAACCATTTTTAATTGAACCAAAATATCCATGCAATGCCCTTAACATAATCATTTCTTCATCATGATCTTCAGATCTACGCAGCAAACTACGATAACACCACTCCCGAGACCATACTGTTCCCTCGACCAATCACTGCTCGATACGTCAGAATACACCCACTCACTTGGATTGGGCACCAGGCCATGAGATATGAGGTTGTTGGCATAGCTGATCAAACGGAACTTTGAAAACAAGAAGACTTCTACTAGATGTTATTGTTGTTAAATTTTAATATTCTGTTATTATTGTTATTGTTGTTATCATTTTCATTATTATTTCATTTGTTATTGTTATTATTATTGTTATTATAACTATTATTGTTATTATCACTATTACTTTCACTATTATTATCAACATATTAAAGTTATTGTTATTGTTATAATGACTAGTACTATTATTATCATCATCATTATTATTTTCATTCTTTGTTATTGCTATTATCTTTTGTAAAAGGAGCAGCATTCGCATCATGGTAAGATCTGATTTTACCCACAAGTAGGGGATAAACACACTGTGTAGGTGTTGTGGTTGAGTGGATAGGTTCGTGAACTATGAAGCACAAGGTACGGGGTTCGAATCCCTGTCACAGTAAAAGTATCGTTTGGCAAGACATTAAGGTAGAATATTTGCCATTCTCGACTGAGGTGAAGGTCACGCTTAAGCCGGAGGGTAATGGAAGTGTACATATTGTCATGAACATTTATTTATTCAGCAATCGTGAATATCGTGAAAATTTAACAGTGTAACAGTGTAAATAATTTACAAAACATAAGAGTATGTGGCCAATAGGGGCCTGTAACTTCAAAATTGACATGCAATCAATTGTAAAATTACGTTGTATCTAGCCCTTCTTGCGGCATTAATTATATTTTATCAAGATTATATCTATTAGTGACAGAAAATAATAATTTGATACCTTTCATGATATAAGCTACCATTGTTTAAAAGAGATAAGCTAAACTTTCGGGTATAATTGTAATTTGTTATATTGCAGGGTGAAATTACTATTAAGAGATAGTTGCATCCAAATTCTCGTGAGAGAAAAAAATGTTGGCGTCGTCATCAAATAGTATAAATGATATAAGGGATGAAGCTTTCGTTATATTATATTAATATATATATTTCATTAATAATTCCCCATGTTAATTTAATGTTAGATTTGACTTATTTATTCGTTCTCAATAATGCATTTTACGGGAAGTTCAAATTACCTCGGGTAAAATTATTCCGGTATCTGTTTTGTATCCATTAATGTTGAGTGGTAGTGTCACATAAACATATCTTATAATTCTATTTCTCGTGTGTAAAGATCTTAAAATTGCCTTAGTTTTTTAAGGTATTTTACTCCGATAAACTGCAATACATTTACTTTTTATCCATTTTTTTTCTTCTTCAAATAAATATTGTAGCTTCTTATCAAAATTGTCTTTTGCAGTGTTTATGTTAGTCTGAGTAAATAATTCTGATCATTCTCCATGGATTAAATTATTTGTAAAATACATGTTTATTGATACCCCTACAGGTCCGTTAAAATATTTTTTCTAGTTATCACCATTGCTTAGAAAAAATATACAAATGATGCTCTTTTCCAACATTTTGTTATAATGAAATAATTTCAAGTGTCAAGCAAAATCACTTGCACATCAACTCAAGGTGTGTCAATTACTTAAACTTGTTTTTGTGTATATCAAGAATATTTAAAATTAAATTTAACAAATTACGTTATGTTAACTAAAGTACGACTTGGGTTCTGTGCGTGCCCTTTTCTATATCCGGACGAATACGCGTCCGTTAACTTGGCTATTTAACAAGTCGTTAAATAACTGTTTTCTAATAGTATATTTAAACTGCAAAGTATCCTGTAAAAATGATATTTAAAGCTCATATTTTAATATAGTATATCAACATGGAACCCCGTTTATTAAGAGCAAAACACGTTTTGGTAAATGGCACAATTTAATACGAACGGTAAAGTGATCTTACTATCATAAATACAGTGTACTTTTTAGATGTTGTAGGATTTCGTCTGAGCAGTGTTTTTACGTTTTAGTTGCAAGTGTAAAAGTGAATTTTCGGTATTTACAAATGTACGATTGTGTGAATGTAATAATGTACATTAATTTATTGAATATTGAAATAAAATCATATCCAAACGAATTTGTTTAGCAAAATTGTATTTTTCTTCTTTGTTAAACCTTCCTCTATGCTAAATTCAATTATGTTACATAATATTCCATGTTCAATGTGCGATTTATCATATGAATTGAATAGTCTTTATTTGTAGTATATGACTTTTTTATGAATTTTTTATTTTAATTCATGGTCGTTTATTTAAAAAAAATGATTCAAGTATCACAAGCCTAAAGTCAGCCATTCATAATAATCCATAATCACTTATCTCTATATTCATTTTTCTATTATAATAATGTTTGTATTAAACGAGATTTAAAAATATCCTTATTGACACTGCTTCATGGCAAGAAGATCCCTCATATAATTGAGGGGCGGTATTGAGGAGTGCTTTGGACATCAGCATTAATTAGGCCCTTTTACTCGATTCCCATTGACACAAAAAGCCTTCGTCAATGGAGTTATTGCCAAGAGCATGATTATCTTTAAAAATTTAGCATACCATATGTCACATCTTTCCTTTGTTCTAATATACCCTTAAAGATGATCGAAAGCTTATAAAAGAAGTTG
Organism: Strongylocentrotus purpuratus; assembly: GCF_000002235.5. Classification (NCBI taxonomy): domain Eukaryota; kingdom Metazoa; phylum Echinodermata; class Echinoidea; order Camarodonta; family Strongylocentrotidae; genus Strongylocentrotus; species Strongylocentrotus purpuratus. The sequence continues at coordinate 10,715,895 of NW_022145600.1, forward strand.
TATACATAGCTGGGAAGTTTCACATTATTTAGCCTATACTTATACTAACATTTTATTTATCTGATATTATAGGCAGTTTTATGTGAATAAAAATAAATGAATAGTAACAAAAAAAGAAATGATCCAATTATCCGGAATTACCAAAAAAAAACACTCGTAGTTTTCGGCATTGCATTGGAAATATGACATTTTGCTCAGTTGGGGGGGGGGGGGAAGGTCACCTTTTTTAGGTCGGTCGTGGGCATAATTTTTTTTTTTTTTTTTTTATACAAAAAAAAAAAAAAAAAAAAAAATCAAAAGGGGGGGGGGGGGTTTAGGTTTTTTTTTTAGGGGGGTTTACATACATAAAATTACCAAAGGGGGGGGGGTAAACCCCCAAACCCTCCCCCCCTGCGTACGCGCCTGGTGAGAGGATAGTAACTTCCGTCACCTTCACCCCTCTCATTCACTGGTGAGAGGACACTTTTTTTTTTTTTTTTTTGGTCTCGAAATTTGGAAATTTGACATTTTGCTCAGTTGGGGGGGGGGGGGGGGGGTAAGGTCACCTTTTTTAGGTCGGTCGTGGGCATAATTTTTTTTTTTTTTTTTTTTTTATACAAAAAAAACAACAAAAAAAACAACAAAAAAAACAAAGGGGGGGGGGTTAGGTTTTTTTAGGGGGGTTTACATACATAAAATTACCAAAGGGGGGGGGGGTTAACCCCCCCTCCCCAAACCCTCCCCCCTGCGTACGCGCCTGGTGAGAGGATAGTAACTTCCGTCACCTTCACCCCTCTCATTCACTATGCTCCCTCGCACTTGCGTATTGATGATGATGGGGGGGGGGGGGGGGGGCTTGGGGGAAGTTCTCCCTCAAAAAATTAAATTCAAACGTGGTTTATTTCTAATTCGATACCAGTGAATTACAAATGTTGCTGAAATGGCATTTTTCCCTGAGCTTCCGGGGGCTCGGCCTCCTGGACCCCACCAAATGCCCTGAGGCGGTCCTTGGATGCTCATCTGATCGTAATTACATGCCTAAACCCCCTGAGCTTCTGGAGGCTCCGCCCCCTGTACCCCACTCCAATTAGTGACCTGCATGTCAGTGCAAGTCACAAATAAGGTATCAAAATATGCTACTCTGACCGTAATTAAATTCCTAAAACCCCTGAACTCCCGGGGGATCTGCCCCATGGATGCACATCTCACCTCAATTAGATGCCTAAAACCCCTGAGTTTCATGGGGCTCCGCCCCTTGACCCCTGCCAGGGCTTTGCCCCTGGACCCCACGCCAATTTACGCTCCATTACTTCGCTCGCTTTGCTCTACCTGATCGTAAATATTTAGCCCCCCTCCCCACTTTGAAAAAAACGTTGCCAGGGCCTGCGTAACATGTGAGAGTGGTGGTAATGCGGTTTTTTCTACCCCCCCCCAACGTTTTTGCTCATTACGCCACTGCACCCTCGTCCCTCACATTTCGTCCCCCCCCCCCGGTCATGAAAAGAAATCGCCGCCCCTGCCCAGTACTGCATGTATTACCTATATGAAGCATGTTCCGATTACGTAATATTTCTTTGTAATGTTCGCACATTCAAAAGGTAACGGACGAGAGTATTGAAATTTGCTTGAGGTTGATGTCTAGAGTATTTGCGAACGTGTTTAATTAATTTTGTAATATAATTGATCTGCTGATGTACGGTATTAAGAATTACGTCTACGATGAATATCAAAATATTTAGATGGCCTCAATTCCGACGTGACAAACAAACGAACAAAAACAAACAAACAAAAACAAACAAACAAAAAGCAAGCAAATTAGGCAAACAAACATTAAAAAACGCACACTTATCTTCCTGTATGTCCACATGGTGAACGGAGCTTTATGCCGCAGTGTTGATGAAGGATGCCTGACGCACTCATGACGATAAATGACTGTCCAAGATATTGATTAATTGCCATTATTCAAGGCTTATAGCTGCTTTATCATAATTAAACAAAATAAAATACATGTTTGCAAGTGCGTTGGTGAATATGCACTGCACGCAGGTGTCCGTCTCATTTTTGTCTTTTCTTGTTCTTTGTAAATAGTAATTTGAATAGGAATATTATTTGTCATTTATTTTATATTCGAAAGGTGTTGTAACGATTCAAGCTCTATTTGCTTATGTTTCATCACCTTTGTGCGTTCATTCTTTACACTGTATATTAGTTGCAACTTGTCTTTGATAAAACATTGTTATGTAGTAATGACAGTTGGTCCGAACACCTTGTCATATTTCGAATGTAGGAGGGCATTTAAAGAACCATACTTTTCAGGGGAAATTTTCCAATTATATTATTCCACAACATAAAGTGAATGAAAAAGCTCACAAATCATTTTTCATCTTTCCCAGAAGTTAACATTCTATTTGACACGTACGAATGAAAAGATGGAAAGTCAAAATCAAACATCATGTGAATGGAAGTGGAACATAAACAAAAAACAAAACTATTTTTTTAAAAAGTGAGATAAACACGTTTAGGACGACTTGTTCTCTGGTCGGGTTGGTTGAACGCAAGCCATATACATGTATAACCAATGATCGATGAGCCTTCATAACGTGTTATCTATTTTCTCTCTTCTTTTTTTGAAAAGCTTTTTAAAATATATTTGCAACAATCCAGTGGCGTACCTGGGGTACTCCGTCAGGGGGGGGGGGGGGCAAGCGACCGAAACAAACAAAAAAGGCGATGCTAATTTTCACTTCTGGCGAGTGAGCGAGCAAAAAAAATCTTTAAGTAACGTTTGGTATATAAACTGGTATTGTTGCAAGTTGGGGTGGGAACATTCACTTGTTAGCGACGTTACTTTCATTTTTTTGCAAACGAGTGTAGCGAGCAAGAAAAAAATCACTTCTTTTTTAATAATTGCCACTTAAACTTGGTTCAATTGTCCCATGCAGGGCGCGGGAACAACCCCCTACATTTCTCTTTTTAATGATATTGTAGCAGGTTAGTGGTGGGCACATAATTCCACGTGCTAGCGAGCGTAGCGAGCGAAAAAAAAAAATCACTTCTCTTTTATAGGGAAAATATGGTACATAAAACTTGGGTTCATTGTTCCATGTCAGGGACGTGATTATTAAAAGCGGTGTTATTTCTATTTTTGCGAGCGAGCGAGCAAAAAAATCACTTCTCTTTTATAGGGAAAATATGGTACATAAAACTTGGGTTCATTGTTCCATGTCAGGGACGTGATTATTAAAAGCGGTGTTATTTATATTTTGGCGAGCGAGCGTAGCGAGCGAGCAAAATTTTTGTAATGATAATTGGTTCATAAATTTCAGATTTTTTTGTTGCAGGGCAGGGCTTACACAATCATGTCTAAGGTGATGTGAATTCCGTTTTGGCGAGCACGAGCACACCAAAACTTCTTTGAATAACGTTTGGTACATAATTATTAACTGGTTGTTGCAGGTTGGGGCGGGCACGTTAGCGGTGTCAATTCCATTTTGGCGAGCGAGCATAGCGAGCAAGCAAAAAAAATAAATTCTCTTTTAATAGAAATTAATAAATAAACTTGTTTTTATTGGTGTAGGTCAGGATGGACGCAATCGCATTTAACGCGATTCAATTCCTTTTTGGCGAGAGGGCGAAAAAACTCTTCCATTTTTAATATTATTGCAGGTCAAGGGTGGGCACAATTGTTTCCAAAGCAATGTCTATTCATTTTATTCGCGAGCGAGTGTAGCGAGCGAGAAAAATGAATTAGTCTCTTTTAGTAACATTTGGTACATATATTGTGTGTTATTGTTGCCATGGTTGCAGGTCGGGGCCCCGTCGGGGCAGGCACAATTGTATTCTAGGCAATACTAATCCTTTTCTTTTTTCAGGGGGACGAGCAAGTGAAAACATTTAATACAAAATAGGCTAGCAAGCAGTTCCCGCCAGCGAAGAGTTTCGAATTTGTTATATCACTTATATTTTCCTATTTTCATTTGTTTTAATTTTTGAGGGCCGTATGCGGAATATTTTTCTGGTGGGGGAGGGGGAAAGATGCGTTAAAAGTTTTCGAAGAATCTCAAAAGCAAAAGGAGTGAAGGGAGTTCGAGCGACCGAACTGGTCATGAGGGCAGGCGCGGATTCAGGATTTCTTAGGGGGGGGGGCCCACTTTTTTTTTGGTCCGAAAAAAAATCGTAACGACTCAGCCAGCCGCTAAATAAGCGGGGGGGGGGGGGGGGGGGGAAGAGGACACTTATTTTTTTTCGTTTTGTTCCGTTGGGGGGGGGGGGGTGAGGTCACCATTTTAGGTCAGCCATTGGCATATTTTTGTTTATTTTTTTTAAATTAAAAAAAAAAAAAAAAAAAATCACAGAAAAGGGGGGGGGGGGGGAGTTGCTCCAAAATACACACATAAAAAACCGAAGGGGGAAAACTTTTACGTTTCATTAAATCATTAGAAAAAGAAGACAATTCGTTGTATAGTTTTTTACTCATAATCCTCGTCTTAATTCATCCCCCTCTCCCGCGCAAAGCTAGGAAGCTTTTACGTTTCATTAAATCATTAGAGAAAGAAGACGATTCGTTGTAACGTTCTCAAAAATAATCCTCGTCTGAATACAGGTTTTACGTTTCATTAAATCATTAGCGAAATAAAACGATTTGTTGTACCGTTCTCGACTCTTAATCCTTGTCTAAATTCAGTTTTTCCCCCGCCTCGACGTTTCATTAAATTTTTAGAAAATGAAGACGATTCGTTGTTCCGCTCTCGAAAATAATTTAGTTTCCCCCACCCGCGCAAAGCGCGGAAGCTTTTACTTTTCATTAAATCATTAGAGAAAGAGGAAGATTCGTCGTACCGTTCTCGACTCTTAATCCTTGTCTAAATTCCTTTTCCCCCACCCTCGCAAAGCGCGGAAGCTTTTACTTTTCATTAAATCATTAGAGAAAGAGGACGATTCGTCGTACCGTTCTCGACTCTTAATCCTAGTCAAAATCAATCCCCCCCCCCTTCCGCGCGAAGCGCGGAAGCTTCGACGTTTCATTAAATTATTATAGAAAGAAGACGATTCGTTGTACCGTTCTCGACTCTTAATACTTGTCTGAATTTCAAATATGTTCTTTGTCTATTCCCTTTTCTTCCTACGTCCTCTTCCTTTACACTCCTCTCTTTTTTGGCCGGCGTTTATTGGGGGACCACCCCACCGCCTGCTGTCAGATGAACATATATTGATACCTTGTCCGCCCCGGAAGCTCAGGGGTTTAAGGTTTTAATTTACGGTCAGATTAGCATTCAGGGGTCCGCCTTAGCGCCCTAGACGGGGTCCCGGGGGCAGAGCCCCGGAAGTTCAGGAGTTTAGGCACTTAATTACGGTCAGATGAGCATTATTTTGATAACTTATTGTTACAATGGCAGGTCACTAATTGGCTAGGGGTTCAGGGGGCGGAGCCCCGGAATCTCAAGGGTTTTAGGCACTCAATTACGGTCAGATGAGTATCGAGGGGCCCGTCTAAGGGCTCTTGGTTGGGTCCAGGGGGCAGAGCCCCCACAAGCTCAGGGGTTTCAGGCGTTTAATTACGGTCAGATGAGCATTTTTGATACCTTATTATTTGTGACACTAGCAGGACACTATTTGGCGTGGGGTCCAGGGGGCAGAGCCCCCAGAAATCAGAGGTTTTAGGCATTAAATGACCGTCATATGAGCATCTAAGGGCCCGCCTTTGGGCCCCAAGTGGAATCCAGGCGGCATTTTAGGCATTAATTTTAATCATGGTCAGATGAGCATATTTTGATACCCCATTATAATGTGACACTGGCAGTTAACTATTTTTTCTTTCTCGCTCTCTTTCTTTCTATTTCTCTTTAATATACTTTTTCAAAGAAAGTGTGGGGGGAGGGGCTCGAGGATCCCGATCCCCGCCGTTCCGCGGGCCCTGATATGTAGGCATCTCAAGAAGCATTTTCTTGCCTGGCTGTAAATTTAGGAATTTGTCATTTTCCAACAAACGCATGAAGTGAGGAAAATTATCTCATTTCAGCATTATTTGTTAACCACCGTTATGGAATTATAAATAAACCACGTTTAAATTCTATTTCTCCAACCCCCCCCTCCCCTATCAGTATGCCAGTGGCCCCCCCCCCCTCCGATCTACACCTTGTTGGCTGGAAAAATTGCAACTGATATCCCTTACCTTTCTTCATTCTCTTTTTTTCCTTTCCCTTTCTCTCCTCTTTCACTTTCCCTTCCCTTCCTATTTAGGTTTGCTGGGGGGGGGGGGGGGTAGGGTAGGGGTATGGTCATTTTGGTCCCCAACCCGCTCCACACATTGTTGGCGGGATTAACCGCAACTAATCTCCGCTTCTTTTCTCCCTTTTCTTTTTTTCTTCCTCTTTTTGTTCCCTTTTAGCTCTCCTCTTTTCCTTTTCCTTCCTTCTCTTTTTTTTTTAGCGGGGACGGGGGGGGGGGGGGGGGGGGCTAGGGTCTTTTGCCCCCCCCCCTCGATCCACAACTTGTTGGCGGGAAAATTGCAACTGATATCCCCTTCTTTTCTTTTCTTCTTCCTATTTTGTCCTTCCCTTTATCTCCTCTTTATCTTTTTTCTTTACCTTTCCTTCCTTCTCTTTTATTTTTTTATTGGGGGGGGGGGGGAGGGGGAGGCAAGTCCTCCCCCCCCCGATCTCCTTCTTCCCTCTTTTCTTTTCTTCTTCCTCTTTTTTCCCCTTTCTCTCCTCTTTCCCTTCTTTTCCTTCTCTCTCTCTCTTCTTTTTTTTTTTTTTTTTTGCGGGGGGGGGGGGGGGCCAAGGCACGCTCGGCCCCCCCCCCTGGATCCGCGCCTGCATGAGGGTACATTTGCATTTTCAAAAATAGAATTGAAAGATTTGGTATAGGCCTACACTACATTTTCAGGAAAAAAACTGTACGTTTTCAAAATATCTGTGGTCAACTGCCCCCCCCCCCCTGGTGCGTACGGCCATGGTCTTTTTTTTTAAATTTCCCCATTTTTATTCCTTTCCTTTTCTTTTCCCTTTTTCTTCCTTTTCTCTTCTTCTTCCTTTTTTCTTTCCTTTTTTTCCTTTTTTCTCTTTCTTTCCTTTTTTCTTTCCTTTTCCTTTTTTCTTTTTCTTTCCTTTCCTTTCTTTTCTTTTCTTTCCCCTTTTTCTTTTTTTTCCCTGGAGCCCGTCAGGGGGGCACTCTGCCCCCCCCTGCCCCCCATAGGTACGCCAGTGCAACAATCTCATCACTCAGATTACCCTAATGCTTGATTGTACATAATGCAACTAAGATATAAATGTTAAAATGATACGTGGGGAAGTTGGTGTAACGTACGGCGCATGCAGGGAAACGGTAAAATAAATAAAGCTGATTCTACATCTGACCAAGTCGTCCCCACTTACCAAACCAAACTCGACAACTAAGCCATTGGTATGATAAGCACGTCCTATTCTTCGTCCAACACCAAACACGGTCTGTGTTTCCAAAAGCTTGACAAGGTGTCACTAAACATGTCAAAAATTATGTTTGAAGTACAAATACCCAAAGTTTACACCATGTTTAGTTTGCTCGCTCCGCAGTATCTGTTCTTGTCTCAAGATATGGGACAAAATCTAATTTGGGGTTCTAATTTCTTCTACGACCTCTACCTTAATTCATATCCTCTACTTACTTCGAGTGGTATTATATTCTGCTCTCTGATACGATCATAGGTTGGATGTGAGTGAGGTTTTACGTGATAGCAGTTTAAGGTGACCTGATTGAAAGCACGAACAAAAATCACACTCAAGATAATCGAGTAAACGAAACGATAGAGGATAGAGAGGGTCGAGATACAAGGGAAGGGACAGAAGGAGGGAAGAAAGAGAAAGAAAGAGAGAGAGAGAGAGAGAGATATGGAGAGAGATAGAGAGAGATAGAGAGAAGAAGAGAGATAGAGAAAGAGAGGAGAGGAGGAGACGGAGGAGTAAAACGACCAAACTAAACTCGGGCATATTTTTAAAGCCCGGCGCACACTATACGATCTGGTTACGATCCGAATTTGGAAGAATTTGTGACAGCATTTGATATAAACATTCATACGTGTACAATCTTAACGAGCGAGGATCTAAATAGTTATTACGATTAATAAAATCTAAGTTTCAAGAGATTTGACGCTTCTTGAAAAGAAAGTAAACAACATATCACAGTTTCATTTCAAAAGGAGCTAAATCCGTTTCATTCCAAAAGGAGCTAAATCCATGTTTCATTCCAAAAGGAGCTAAATCCACAAAATCTAAAAAAAATTGTTAAAATCACAAGTAACTGGTAGATTGTTTTTCTTATCATATATTATTGGTCAAGGGCGACACCTTTAAGATATATAACAGCATGACGGTACATGGCTAAAGGGAAAGTGGAGAAATAAAAAAGGTGATTTACTCAGAAGTACCCAAAGTGGATTTAGCTCCTTTTGGAATGAAACCGATTTGGATTTAGCTCCTTTTGGAATGAAACATGATATTGTACCTAAATGTTTTCATACTTCCTGGTGAAATTTTTGAATGTGATATAGTGCATTTTGTCCCCATGTAGGAAATCATTATTTTAAGACAAATAACCCAATTTTAATAACAAAATATGGATTTAGCTCCTTTTGGAATCAAGCTCTTCATATAGTCTTTGACAATGTCAGTACTTTGGCCAGTGATTTAATTGACCAATTTAATATCTTTTTTGGAAATTTAGACCCACAACTCCACAGGGCAACTGGCGTGTCCGAATATGGTCTACTGGCGGCTATCCATCTACGGGGTGTCACAGTACATCTGACATCTCATATTCATCCCAATGAAGGTTTTTTTTCCACGGAATAAACCTTCAAAATGTCAATAGTAAATGCATTCACCACATTCATTTCAAAAAATGTTATTAACAAATAAAAACGGATGAAGCGAAACGAATTTAAACAAACTTCAAATTTAATACTCAATATTAATAGCAACCTTAAAACAAAAATCGGGCGTTGAGATAATTGTCCTACATCTGAAAGCGCCATATTGTATACACAGAGAAAAAGAGGTTTAAATTTATAGGGAGTAAGATGCTTGTCGCATAAGCGACACCCCTCAGGGAGTAAATTTACTCCCCAATGTAGGGAGTAAATTTACACCTTACAAGAAGGTGTACATGTGCACCCCAAGGTTATGATTTCTTATGCACAGCATCAACCAATTGATCATCCCTCGCGCAATCAATCATCCCTGCTTCTATTCACCTAATAGTCACTGATTATCACCCTTTTGTCTATCTTTCATTGCTCTCACCTGTTTTACGAGTTACATGTCGAAAAGCTTTATTGCTTAATACCTAAACAACAGCTAGTGTGAACTCAAGACAAGTGCAGGCTGGCCTGGATGGATCAAATGTAGTGGAAATACCTAAATACACAATCCTGCCTTCTCGAACACGTATAAGAAGGCAAATATGTACTAGTTAGTTATCAAATATAACCTTCGGTACAAAAGGGGTACAACCCCTTATTCTTGATCAGATAACTTTCACACAAATAATATGCCCAAATGAAACATGATAATTCCCCAACATGACTAAAATATGTCAATTATGCTAATTTCCCTTTATTTGGCAGTACCTATTTCAACACGGTGAGCCATTGCTGTAGCGCATATGCACTCACAAATAGGGTGTAAAATTACACCCTTAAATGACTTTTCTGTACACCCTTGCGTATTTCCGTGTTTTACTCCCTAAAAGTTGTAATAGGGGGCGCCCTATTTTTCCAATTTCGTTTTACTCCCCAAAACACATTTTATTTCTCTGTGTGTACGTCACGAACAATCATCATTTACTATCCTACCCCTTGTTCTTTTCAGATTTTTTTCTCAAAAACTCTCTGATTTCAATGACGTTGTTAACTGAATAAAATGGATTGTATTATATTTCATTTATTTCTACGACCGTGACGTCATGCCAACAAAGACCGTCATGCAAAGAGATCGATTTAAGATTCTGTGTGTAAATTATTAGCGAATGTTACCTGCGTGTAATTCCTCAATCTATCTTGGTCCGAAAGTATTTTGGCGAAGTGTCAATTGCTTCAACGATGAAAAATTCTTATCGAGAGAAGCCTTTTTTTTTTGGATGGAGAAACACACAAAAACTCAAACAACGCTGTACGAAACTTTTTGTTTCTAACCGAATAGATAATTGGATTTGAACAAGAATATACGAAAGCTAAGCAGACGAATATCCGGTAAAGGTCCGAGTACAAGAAGGTTCGATAAAGGTCGAGGTTGAAAAGAAAGAAACAAATTTGATCCGGCGACCAGCAGACAATATAAGTTACGACGACAATTAGCCCAGTTCGTGTCATTCTTTGCTTTGTCTGTAAGAGCTTCAGCGAGGGTGGGGGCACGTGTCCGTTGACCTGAAAACTCCGCGCCAGAGCATGAAGTTCCCGGATGATGGCAAAATGGCTGCCGGTCATGATGGAGACTGGAATCAGGTATTCAAACATGAAAAGCAGGACTCCCGCAGTCACGTGCACTCCGCGTGTCGGGAATTTAGTCACACAGGTATAGTGCATGCTGTCGTGGCTAGAAATAGTCAGAATGTAGAGATTCAAAATGGCGGATCCGAGCCAGGACAGTCCAACTAGGCGGACTGATCGTTTGACTGTGAATAGAAACCTGAATCGGAACGGATACTTGACAGCAACTAGCCGCTCTACGGATATTACGGTGAGTATGAACACTGAAGCAACCACGGATATCCACATTAAAATATTTGAATACTCGATCCGGCAGTAGAGCATGCCCTTCCAGTTTGGAGGCACCGTTATGAAACTGGGGCGTGGTATCATCCAGAACGACGTCAAGAAGTCGGCTACTGAAAGACTGCCGATAAGAACGTTGGCCGTGAACTGGACAGGGCGACGTCGGCGTACGATCACGGCGATGACGAGAAGGTTTCCGACCATACCGGTTATAGAAAGTACGAGTTGAACTATGACCCACCATGTCCACATAAATGGAGCCCATTCCCATTCACTCTCATCAGAAATGTTCGTACCATTCATTCTCCGTGATTTAAATTCTGCAAATACAAAAAGGTATAATTAAAAGGATCAAATTGTTGTACGCGATTTCACTATTAAAATAAAATGAGTTGACATGCACATGCGTCGAAAGGCAAGACGAAAAGAAGAAAAATAATTCAAGAGAAAATGAATAAACGAATATAATCCAAGAATGAGGAATCTCAGCAATTAGCCTATGTGGCGCCATTTTCCAGTTTTTAAAAGAAAGTGCACAGGCAGGCACATATTGAATTAAAATACACTGAGGGGTAAAATAAGAAGTAAAATACTTGTGGATCGTTAATAGGGAGCCACAATTTATACGTGTGAATGCCCTATCAGTTATCATTATATTATTATGAATATAACTATAGTCAGCCTTTCTTGACCAAATTATCATTCATCATTTGATACTTATAAGCATAATCAGTATTCCGGCAAGAAAAATAAATGTTCGCGATTTTGTTTTCGCGTTAAAACTGTGTACGTACCTTTAAAATTAGAGTATTCTTCGCTGGTTGTAGGCTCGATGAATAGTATAATACATTGTGATAGTTTTATTGCTAAATACATGTACGTAACTATATAAGAGGCAAGATGCTGGCGGAAGATGGATGTATCATTCTGGGAAGAGTATACATCTTTGACAATGTTCGAGTATATGCGCTGCATATATAGCAAAGTGTATGTAAACATTTTCTTATTGGTCGTTTTCTGATTCCCCAAATCTCTTTTCGTGTAATCAATACGTTCTGAACAAGTAACTAAAATAGGCGCCCCCTTTATCGAATTGTCGTGCTTTTAAAGTTGTTTGACAAGTCCGCAACAACAAAGGAATCTGGTTTATTTCGTATTTCACCTCCTCCCTCTCTCTCCCTTGACGTAACTCAAGATCTTCTTCTTCTTCTTTTCTCTCTTTTGAATCAACGCTAGATTATTCAGATTACCTCTGAATGGATTATTCCTGCAGACTCGAAACATCACATATCCTGTACATAGACATTTAGCTCTCTTTTGGGTTGCTCCATTTTTTCATAGGGGTAATTTTAAGATCGGGTTGTACCGTTGTAGCATTCACTTGTAAAAAGTAAACAAAATGCTGTAAATATGGAAACTTGTTGTTTCAGATGTTTCATGAAACTTCTGAACATTATCATGTTAAATTCATGTGTATTCACATTATTGTGGTAACAAATTAAATTGCATTGATAGCTCAAGAAACATTTATCTACAAATAATGTCAAGTGTCATTTTTATTTAAAGGAAATCAATTCTTTTGAAAGGTACAATTCAAATAAGGAAATGTGCTGCTTATTGTAGCAACACAACAAACAACTTTTATAGAGATAAATGATTCTGATGAGACATTCCATGAATAAGCATGTTTGAAGCATTTAAGTGCTCCTTAAAACTAAAGATACTGTAAATCAACATTGTGGGCAAAAATAATGAATATTCAGGAATTTTATGTAGGATTTGGTTTTTAAAATCAATCTTGTGCTACAACATGCACCCATACAAGAAGAGATATTTCTAAACCAAATTTCAAGCAAGTATAAATCAGAAAGTTTTAATCTTGTCCTTTGATGTACCAAGTGAAATAAGTAACAAGTATTCTTGTATTGTCGTCATATAGTCATGTTCCTCGATTTTTATTCAAAATAGTCTGTACAAGTAAAAGTGTTTTTGTTCGTTTACAGTTTATTGGTATGTATAGATTTATCCATTTTCTCTGTAAATATAATTCTGTGTTTCAAATTTGTGAAGAATTTTGCGTAGTTTTTTTGAGATCCTTTTTCATCTAGATATATTACATTTCTGTATCAAACAATGATACAAGTGTAGGAAAGGAAAATTACATTTGAATACACAGGGAATTGGTCGAGGTTCCCAAATGGAGAAAAGAAATATCACCTTCATGTAGGAGTTAAATTGAATATTTAGATGTTTGTGTTCTTCATGTCTTATGTTCAATGTAATTTCCAGTTTGATGCATGGGACATTATTTATTGTAAACCCATGTGTTTTCCCAGTGCTCTTGACAACAGTTATTACAAAATATAATGGACTTTTAATTTGAATTAAGCTTTCAAAAATACGAATGGATTTTTCAAAAATATAAATTGAGTTTTCAAAAATGTGAATAGCGTTTCCAAAAATATGAATGGAGCTCATATCGTAAACTTACTTAAAAAAATCTTTGGAGCTGTTGGTCAAAATTCACACTGATACATATATCGTTATCTATGTCCATGAGACAGCAATGGTGCTATGTCTGAGTAATTACGGGTGTCACTCCTTAACGAAAGTATGAAAGAAAAACAAATTTCATGATGCTGCCATAAATCTAATTTTCCTCAATCTCCACTGGTAGATATATCATTAGTTGGCTTATTAGTTGGTTGAATTTAGCCCGCACATCTCAATTTACCATTGAAATTCCATGATTTGTAAGTGGCTGTGGTGCTAATAGAGGCAGCACTATAATTGTTCACCCATTCAAGAAAGGACTTTTTACAACGTTAAGGCTACTTTTTCTTCTTGAAATTGGCAACACCGGTATATATTTTTCAGAATGGTATGAACAAACTGAGATTGAAAACCCTTTAAACATTTTGCCAATTCAAGGATGATAACTTGGACAATTGTCCAGCATATAGGCACAAAACCAGAGTGCCATTGACTTTTTAAATGAAACAGATGTTTTAGGCATTTAAAGGGAAATACTTTGTGATAAATGTGTCTCATCTTCACGTGTTATTCTACAAGTTTTGTGTCTGTACATAGAATATCATTCATTTTTGGAAGGCTTTTGCTGGTGTTCTATCAGAAATCTTGTATGGTTTGTGTCATCTAATGTTGGTAAGTTGTTATTAAATTGCAACATTTGTTTAATAAATGTCATGGCTGTGTCTTTTTTATTCCTTTGAATGCCAGTGTACATCATTGTTTAATTTTTCTTTTTGTATGAAAAATAAAATATGTTTAAGTGTACATTTAATGTTACTTTGGAGAATCCTGTAGTAAAAATCAAACGGTCATTAAAATGGGTCATAATTTTGAAAGACTTTTATATTCCCTCTTTAGGGTGAAATGCAGTGGCTGGAATCCCATAACAAATGTAATTTTAAATGAAATGCAAGTTGATGGGGACATTCTCTCCAGGTTCATCCTTCCTCTTCCTGATGTATTTTTTCTTCCTCTTCCTGATGTATTTTTTCTTCCAATATTTCCCTCATTCTTTAATTCTTCCTCTCTCTCTCCCATCACTCTCCCATCACTCTGGCATGAAAACAAAGTATTACACAAGCATGAGAGTGTTGGGTTACTCGTTAATTATTATAACATAGTTATATGCACAATATAGTGACAGTAAGAAGACCTAAAATTGTCTCGGGGACCATTCTAACTTGTAAATTGGCACTTTCTAACTAAATTCGCTTTCCAGTATGATTGCGATGTACATGTACATACATATTTCACAGTTAGTTAACATAACTATCATTTTTATACGATCAATACAAACATCTATTTGTATCTCCTGATATATATAATTATATATATATTTATCCACAAAAAGCTGAAGCTGATTATAATGATGAAAAATAGATTTCTATTTTCTCACAAAAATCAAGTAAAACATTTGCAATGCTATACATAATAATGGACACAAACATCAACTCCAAATATTTTTATATCTTAACAATTTTGTCTTCAGATGACACTTTATAATGAATCATAATATTGCATTTTGTAGTCGAGTGGCATTTAAATACGTGTACAACTGTATATAAGAATGACTTAAAGAGAAACGTCTACATACAATACAATACAGAGGGCATGCCAACCTTTATGATGGGGCTACTTTTGATGTGCGTTAAATAAATACAGATAAATAAATGGCCAACAGGAGTTGGTATGGATAAACTGACCAAACCCCAACCAATAAAACTTGTAGTTTATGTGTTATAAATCTGAGTAAAACAGCTATAAACAGAATGATAGAAAATGGACTCCACATCAACGTAGAATATACTATAATTTATAAATTTGACAATCTAATGTCATAATTATTCTATTCAGTCTTGTCTCAAAATCATTTTTTTCTTTCGCATTCTGTTCAGTTCGGTTCATATTAAAGCGATACTGAACTGATAGCGTTTATTGGACAGTGCCATCTTATGGTCAACTTGCCAACAGAGCGTAACTCGGCTGACCTGAGATGGCGCTAGAGGGAATTTTTCGGCAGTGTACAGTATGGCTTTAAAGTAACAATTAAATTGTACTACACTCTTATTTCCACGGCGTCAAATTTCACTCTAAATGGCGTCAGCTGGGAGTCAACTCTATTCCTAGTTTAAGTGACACGGATTCCGAATCAATTTGACTCGGATTGTGTGGCATCAGCTGAGAATTGACTCAATTCAGAGTCAAGATATGACTCCTTTTCCGTGTCACTTTAACTAGGAATAGAGTTGACTCCCAGCTGACGCCATTTAGAGTGAAATTTGACGCTGTGGAAATAAGAGTGTAGGTCTGATTCTTGTTTTTATTTGCTCTGCCTTTGAACTCGCCAATATACAATTTGCACAACTTGCCTAATCAAGGCAGTGAAGTCGTGGGGAAATATGTACGTATGCGCAGATGTAAAATTTGTAATCAATTTCAGGTATATATACATGTGTGTATGTCGTACTAATATACTGAAAAATAACATTGATTATTTGGTCGTTATTCACGCAGTGGCAGATCCAGGGGGGGTGGGGGAAGCGGGGCCCTCTCCCCTGGTACAAAAATACAATTAAAACACGTTAATTTTACATTTGTTGGGAGATGGGCCTCCCCTAGCGCTCAAAGGGGAGTGCAATTTTTCAAATTTTCGAGCCCCCCCCCAAAAAAAAAAATAGTACTCACTACACCTCCCCCCCCCCGGTGATGCGTCCCCCTACTGAGTCCATCACTAAAAGGATTTGTCGCCGTGGCTTTACATTGTTTAACGTCTTTGAAAACAAATCTCCCCACAACAAGGCTGCAGCTAAATGGCGCCAACAAATTCCCCTCATCACACAGTCTACATGGTGTAGCCAAGAACTTCACATCTCAGTGCGATAACCCCTCTCCGTGCATACGTCTTAGGATGAACGCGAACCAGTCTGGTGACAATAGGCTCAGGCAGCAGAGAAGTGACGGGAGATGACTTGTCGTAATTGGCGGGAAACACCTAATGAACAAAGTCGAAGAGAGGAAGTTCAATACAACTTACAATGACTATACTTTTATCAAACTATATAAATTTAAATTAAAGCTGATATTAAAAGATGAAACGATATAAAGTTTAGAGGTCATAGCGAGTTGTTTAGTGATATATTATACAGGTTTAAACGGATAGGAATACTGTTCATGATACGAAAAAGTAAACGACAGGCAGTCACAAGGCCAGATAACCCTACTAAAACAGAAATTGACTCGACCAACACTTTCACATTGTAAGGGAAAAAGCAGGTATTATATACACCTACCCCGCCGGTTTATAGTCCATCCAAGCAGTATTCTGCCCCCTCTTTTTACATTTTACCGCTGCTTCGGTCTCTTGAACCTCGGTCTCGGTCAACTCGCAGAATACCAGACCAGAAATTTCTTTGGTCTCTTGTATATGACGTTCGGTCTGGTGGACTTTTATTCTGTTAAAACAGCTTTGTCGCTAGACTATTTTTAGAGTAAAATCTTCCACCCCCCGTAAAGAGGATAATTAGTTTTTACAACTTTCCGACAAGGCTCAACAAGATTTTGGAATGGGAGCGGTCACCCCCACAGACTAGTAGGACACACCTTAAAGATACTATGTCCCATTTGCAGGCCCCCCAAAATGAAAAAGTTAAATTCCAACTGCATTTGAAAGAAAATACTTATTTAGAACTTCCCTAAAAAAGTTGGGGCTTGAAAATGTCTTCAAGTGGGAAAATAATGAATATCAGTTGTCAAATCGACTTCAGGGCTATAAAGCCCAAAAGTAATAGTCTTGATTTTCAGACAATAATATTGTACCGAATGGTCATACGTTTTATGCTACGCAAAGATTCAATCAGTTTAATCTTGGCCATCACAAGAAGTGGGTTATTGATGTAGACAAATGCTCATGTAGCCTTTACAACTCTTTTCATGTATGTTATTACCAAAGAAGAAAAAAGCCAGTCAGTCACTCAATAGTGTCTGACAGTGAAGTCTAGCAAGTAAACGGGTTTCCTTGCATAATTTGAATACGAGGACACTGCTAACGTTTAAATTTCACAGATAGGACATACATGACATATTCATAATTCCTACAAAGTTCTACAGAATTTGAGGTTGGCTGCAAAAGGGACATAGTACCTTTAAAGTGTGAAACTTCGGCCTACTATAAAAATACATCATCAGAACATGATCATAGAGACTATCAAGAAAACCAACCAAGATTTATTTCAATACCCTGGTGTTATCTCCCATTACAATTTTCTTAAGATTATTTTTGGAAAGCCTCGCGATCGTGTTCTCGTAGACCAATTTGTTTTTCTTTGCCTTACCCTTGTCGATCCACACTCTTCCCATTCTTGCCAATCGATGTCATTTGTCGAGAAGGAGAGCGAGAAGGATGTCGTCCAATCCTTGTTGACTGGATGGCCACGCCCTTGTGTGATAACTCCTGTCACGCGATGATCAGTCACAAGGTCGATCTGAAATAATAATAATAATAATCTTTTAAAGTCCACTCCAAATTTTATTAAGTTAAACCTAAAATGGAAATTCTTTTTGTCCAATTGATCGTGAGCCCCGCAGCCTCTGAGCAGCGCCAGATCGACGTTGCTCTATCCCTTATTGTTGAACGTAAAACAAGGTAGCAGCAACTCCCGTCTTTTAACGTCTTTTGGTATGACGCGGTAAAAGTGTACAAATCACCAAAACATATTCGCTCTGAATGCTGGGGATTCAATGTCGCTAATATAATCATGTAGTTAAAATATGAGCTTCAAATATACGTTAAAAGAGATATTTCAAATTGAAATACATCCTCAATCATCATAAAAGCGACTTGTGAGTAGACAATTCGACGCATCCACGCGCGCCAGCATATAAAGGCTCACACTGAACCCAAGCTCCTTGTGTCGGGTTTTTATATATTCGTCATTTTCTTCATCCTCCAAGTTATTTGAGGTTGGTTTATACATTTTAGCTGTACATAAATTATTTTTTAGCTGATTAGTACCATTCGAAGACATACGTGTATAAGCTTGGGTTCTCATGGGGAATTCTATAGCATTAGGGTATTTATGCGATAACACAATCTGATATTATGAGGCACTGGGTGTGGCCTTTACTTTTGCAACCGACAGGTCTTATAAAATGCACTGCACCTTCCACCAACCTCCCCATAAGAGGTGGAAAATCGTTATTAAATTGTATGAATTTGATGAATTACCAATTTGTTGACACACACAAACACACGCACGCACATAACTCACACATACCCCCACACACAAAGTAGTAAAAGATAGAAAAAGAAAACGAATGGCCATCAGACTGAGTGAATTTGTTAATGGCCTCTATCCAGAGAGAGAGAGAGAGAGATAGAGAGGGGGAGAGAGAGAGAGAGAGAGAGAGAGAGGGGGGGGGGGGATCTAAGAGAAGAGATGTAGCCTACCTTTAACCATGGGTTTGGATCATTTGTGTTAGGTATCCATGCTCCAGGAGAAACACCCGAGATCGCATCCAGATTCAATCGAGCATATAGAAGGCTCCTTGATCAGGGTCAGAGAGTGACGATACAGTTATACTGGCGTTTGCTATCCTCCCATCCTTCATACCTAGTTTCTCCCCATGCAACGGCACACATCCATCGGTTTGGTGATTTCCATTGCCGCCTAAGACAAAATAATATAGTGATGACAACTTTAGTGTATAATCGCCTTCCCATTTCCCTCCATTGTTTGCTATCATACCCTGTGCCCTAGACAAAATTGTATTAAAGACCCTGTCGGAAATGATTAATAAAATAGATGAAAATTTGATATAATATCAACGATAAGCGTATAAGCCACATAATAATTACAATGCTATCAAGTTATTTCAGTGTCTCTCAGAAGAGTGATACTAATAGCTCACTGAAAACTCGAAATCTAAAGTTTTGACAATTAGAAGTTGTCGACCTAAACAATAGCCATCGACTTGATGACATCATCATAATTGGAGTACGCATATTCACAATGAATTTTCATTGATCATTAAACGTGGCTCATCGGGTCCACGTGTTATGCCGTCACCGTAACTGCGGCGAATTTGACCCTTGTTGACCAGTGATTTGGAGGTATGCGGTAAATGCGGGTTTAATTTGCATTTGTGCAATACCGATATGGAATTACTTTAAATTCCGTTATATTTGTATTATACGTTCATTGAGCTTTCCATAGATGTAAGGTTGTATTTTCATCGGATGGGGTCTTCCAGTGACGTATCATCTTTGCCAGGGACAGGCATAACTATAAATTGAACCCAACGCCCAATGTTATCTACAAAACTGTGCAAGCGAAGGAAACGAGCGAGAAAATTACACTTACAATATTTTGTATTGCATTAAGGATATTAATTAGTCAAATACACGCTCCCCGAATATGAGATTTTCGGGCATCCTCAAATAACGAGCAAAAAAAAAGACAGATTGGTTCCTTTCCACAGAGGTGAAAAATCGTTAAAGACTTTTATGAATGTTATGAATTACAATTTTGTTGATACAAACACACACACCCACGCAACGCATATGGCGCGCCATATGCCCAATAACCCCGAAAAACATTGTTTATCACCGATAAACAAGGTTTATCGACGAAAAACAAGGTTTATCGAGCGATAAACCTTGTTTATCGTGACTTCGTGAGAAACTCTGTATATCGACTGATAAACACAGTTTCCCTCGATAAACAAGGTTTATCGAAAAAAAAAGGTTTATCAAAAAACACGGTTATTCGTATTTCGTCAGGAGTGGGCGCTTTTTAAAGTTGCACCCAGCTCAGAGCACTGCTCCGCACGTGCGCTTTACACCGTAGAATATACCAACACCGTAACACTTGCTCGCGCTCATGACCACGATCGACATTTTCTGAGTGGAGGTATGGCGAAGTATTCTTAATTCCAGGCTTTTTTCCCAATTTTTGAAATGTTATGTTTATATATCTCTCTCTAGCCCTCTCTCTCTTTCAAACTTTCTAGGTTTTCCCCTTCTCTTATCTCTCTCTCACTCTCCCCCTTTCTTTCTCTCACTCTCTTTTTCTCCTACCCTCTCAATATAACCCTTCTGTCTTTCCCTCTCTTTCTTCTAATTCTCTCTTTCCCTTTCTATTTCCTTTTTCTTTCTCTGCACTCCCTCTCTGCCTCCTCCCTTTTATCTATTTCCCCGGTATGAGAAATAGGGTAGAGATAGATGGTTGGAGAGAGAGGAGAGATAAATGAGAGATAGAGGAGAGATAGAGGAGAGATAGAAAGAAAGGGGGAGAGTGAGAGAGATAAGAGAAGGGGAAAACCTAGAAAGTTTGAAAGAGAGAGAGGGTTAGAGAGAGATATATAAACATAACATTTCAAAAATTGGGAAAAAAGCCTGGAATTAAGAATACTTCGCCATACCTCCACAAAACGGTTAAATGATTTTATGTCGACAGCCTGTCTGGAATCTCCGCAAAATGCGAAAAATTGGACAGCGTCGATTTTTTTTCCCCCTCCTTTTTGTTTTGCTTCCATTTAAAATTATTTAAAATTATTAAAAAAATTTGAATTCGGCGTAAATATTCATAATTGAATGACACACGCCCTTAAAACTAAAAAAAAACAAAAACAACAACAACACTCAGAAAATGTCGATCGTGGTCATGAGCGCGAGCAAGTGTTAGTATATTCTACGGTGTAAAGCGCACGTACGGAGCAGTGCTCTGAGCTGGGTGCAACTTTAAAAAGCGCCTACTCCTGACGAAATACGAATAACCGTGTTTTTCGATAAACCTTGTTTATCAATAAACCTTGTTTATCGAGGGAAACTGTGTTTATCAGTCGATATACAGAGTTTCTCACGATAAACAAGGTTTATCGCTCGATAAACCTTGTTTATCGGCGATAAACAATGTTTTTCGGGGTTATTGGGCATATGGCGCGCCATAAACGCACGCCGTTGTACGTAAACACTCATCGCCCTCGTTCGAGAGTGGCTCATTTCAGATCAATCGGATAAATCTCTGTAGAATCGGATGAATATTTTGCAGAGCAATTAATGGATGCAGTTCCTATCAGGCATCTTGACCCGTTCAACGTGTTCTAAGTCAGCGGTGTACTTTTCTGAAAAGAGGAGTTTTCCTGAAACTTCTGTGATTCAACATCTAGCGCAGATTGTTGAAATCGAGGTGTTTACACTCTTGATGCAATAGAAGGATAGTTGCCCGTGAATATATAACTGGATGATGATTCCGCTTTGTTGCTCGAAATAAGACAGGTAAGTACGATTATTTACACGTTGGAGACTTTGTCGAAGAAAAAGTACTTTATAGGCACATCTATAACAAGGTTTTCTTCACGTTGAATGTTTGTTTATATCCATTTTAGCCCTTGTTTTTAATTCCACGAGAGCTTAGATGTAAAGCAAACTTTAGTTTTTTTTAGCCTGCAAAAAACAGCTCATGCCAGAGCACAAACTAAATTGGGTATCAGAAGGTTATTCGAGATACTTAGTAATAGATTTTTCGGTTAATTAGTAGAGATGGTAAATCATAATTATACTGAAAAAAATTAAAGATATAAAACGCCAAATTATTTCATGGTCCAAACGAACCTTAACTGTCCTCGGAAGAATAACTGTAGTCAAATCTTTGTTGGTGCCAAAATTGAACTATTTATTGCTTTCACTTCCAGAACCGAATTCGCAAATTATGAAAGATATAAATCGTTCTTTGTATGCATTTATATGGGGTAACAAACCTGATAAAATCAATAGAGAACAAATTTAATGTGTCAACTGTATAATAAAGGTGGGGTTAAGATGATTGATATTTACATTCGTGCTAAATCCCTGAAAATATCATGGATTAGAAGATTTGTAACTGATTCTCAGATAGAAAGTTTTACTTTTCACATGTTCCATTCATTCTTGCCCAAAACCTATTTTTTTCACCTGAATATGGGCTCACATTATTTTAGAAAATTAGCAGACTTGACTCCAAATCCATTTTGGAAAGAGATCCTTTTCGCTTGGTCAGACTTGATCGAACTTCTTATTGACGACATTGCAAGTCAACCTCTCTGGAATAACCCCCACATTAAAATAAATGACAAAGTGGTATTTTGGGGGCTTGGAATTTACGAGGAATACTGTGATTGACATCCTAAAAATAGATGGTTCCTTTTGTTCATATTTTGAGTTTCAGCGGAGATTTGACCTACAAACAAATTTCCTCCAGTACTATGGTCTTTGTAATGCAATTCGGTCAGGTTTTAAAATGACTACACATGTAGCTCCTAGTAAGGCCTTAGAACCTATCATTCCCGAAGCCGTGCACCTTGTGGTGAAAACAAATCTTGGTTGTTCACATATTTATCAGTCTTTGCTAAAAAAAAAACAAAGTAAAAGAATGTAAAGCCCTTACAAAGTGGAAAAGTTTTTTAGATTTTCAAGATGTACTTTGGGGTTCGTACTGTCAAATTCCATTTCAGTCAACAGTAGATATCAACATGAGGTGGTTTCAAATCAAGATTTTAAATAGAATATTATATATGAAGGACAGTTTGTTAAGATTTGGTGTAGTGGCTGACAAGAAGTGTACTTTTTGTAGTAACAATGATGAAAATATCATACATGTTTTTTGCTTTTGTAACTATTCTAATGAAGTATGGTCGAATTTAGAGTTCTGGATATTTCGTAATACGGGGGAAAGGATCAAACTTACAAATCAAAATAAATTGTTTGGATTTTGCGGTAGCAATAATAATGCACTCAACTGTGTTCTGATGGTTGTAAGACAAGAAATATTTTCAGCTAAATTACGATGACCGGGGTAATAATATATCTGTAAAGCGCTTAGGTACTTCGTTGGATCGGTGTATAAGGCGCTATATAAAAAACCGGATTATTATTATTATTATTAATCAATTACCATCATTTGATATAATTTTATCAGCTGTAAAACGTTATTATGAAATGTAAAAATATATATACCAAACAAATCTTAGAGAGAATAAATTGAAAAAGAAATGGTTTCACTTTAGAAAATATTTTGAGAGTGTTGGAAATGTGCTAACATAAACATGATCATGTATTTTTATTATTTAATTATTTGTATATGATATATGGATGTTCTGTATATGAAGAAATTTGTTTTGAAAATAAAGAACCGTATGGAAGGGGAAAAATATTTTTAAAAAACAACAAAACTTTAGTTTTACTGAATTTGTATAGAACCTTCATTCCGAAAGAACCTTTAGAAGGGAATTTGTTTAGTTGAAAGAATTTATTCCTGATAAGCAGATGTTTCATAAAATTTCACGTTTGCATAGACTGTGATCTTATATTTTAAACAATCATATTGTCGGTCCGATTTATTTTGAAGTTTCGCCATTCTGTTTCTCTATTTTTACTGATAACATACACATTAAATTAACTTATTACAAAGATCGGATTGCCAAGTAAGTGAAAATACACGTACAAATGTGAATACATGCGCCCTGCAGCCCCCAAATGTCGTAGGAAAATTAAAAGAGAGAAGGGGAACTCAGTCTCTAAAATCTTCTGTTTGTATTTCTCGTTATTTTTTAGTTATTCAAACAGTGTCGCATGGTGAACAATTTCGTCATGGTTGCGTTGGTGTTCACGTTGCTCGTGATTCTACTTCATGAAACAGGTAGGAACCGAATGTTTAATGTTTATATAATTATGTAGATACTAACAAAATGAGGAATAAATAATCAGGTCTATTACAACTGCGTTTGATTTCAAGCAAATTGTTTTTGTCTTGATGAAGTAGAAATGTAATAAAATGTAACGAAGTGAAACATAAAAGAAAACAACAAAATATATTTCCCGTAAAAAAAAAAAATCAATCCTAGTAAAAAATATAATTATCGACTTTCCTGATTCATTTCAATTAAAACTTAATTGCTCAAACAATTGTCTAAGCCAATTCATATCGATTTATTTTAAGAGAGCAGTTCTTCCTTTATTACCTTCTGTTTCTTGTCCTTCTTTCTTTTCCCTTTTCAAATGTTTTATTCCGAATTATATGGCTGGTGTCTTCTTACACAAACTAAGTATAAAAGTACATATTATTTCATGCAGAGAAACATTTTAAAATTCTCCTTTTCTATTGAAACCTTACAGCTTTTGCCGCTGAGCAACCCAGTTCTATCAATATTATGTGCCCATCTAAGACGTTGGAAACTGGGGAGGTTATACAATTAGTCTTAAAGAAGGCCGTTACTTCAGGCATACCAAGTGTATTTAATGTACCCTCGGAGTTATCAACATGGTACCACTGTTCGATACCAGGTGAGCCGTAGATTTGGTACAACATCACTCCAACAGCACTTCCTTACTTCATCCATATCAAGTTTATATGATTTTCAATAGGAGTTATCAAAAAGGTGGTTCTGTTCAATTTCTGTTCAATACCGGGTAAGAATTGTGATGGCAATTATAACCTCATCCATTCCAGGTATATTTGGTCTAATCTTTTGAGTTGTCAAAAGTTTACTTAATATGTGCAATATCGGGTAAGATACTCTAACAAATGAAAGTACAACTACACCCTAGGATATAAGCATTACCTAGGTCCATTTGAATTCTGGTAAAAAATTTAAAAAATGCTTTTTTTTTATCATACACGGGGAAATGAGTCGTAGATATTTCGGATATTTTTTATAAATTTAACTTGAAAGACGCAATAACACAGACAATCGTTATCTCTGACTATTTCTTACTGTTATTCTGACACTGCATTTACTCTAGCTACATGGTTACACAATATAGTCAAGGTCGATTCCTCGTCAGTCTCCACATCTTTCTCAGATAGCCTAACCAAACGAATATACGGAAAGCTAAATGCATAACTATCTACAAATTATAATAATAATAATAATAGTGTAAACTTATAGAGCGCACACACCGTCCAGGGACGCTCATGGCGCTAGCTCAGCAACAGTTCTCTTTGATACAAGTAAAGTAAATAATTTTGCAATATTTTTTGCGATATTTTGTTATAACCCATTTCAATCCTCAGCTCTGCCTGATGGGGCCCGGTGCCCTCCAGCTGCTCCGTTCACTGACAATTTAAGGGACTAGCCCAGTCAGCACATTATTCACAGAAGCTCTAGCATCTGAGGCCAACAGGCCCCACACAGGCAGCCAATGAGACTAAAGGGTGATAACTAATTAATTTCAAATGTATATACAAATAACATATCAATTATGGATTTAGTAAAATAAACTTATACAACTTAAGGAAATACTGGGTTACAGATGGAATAGGTAAGTCTTAACCCTTACTGTACTGGGGGGGGGGGGGGCCTGGGAGGCCCCCCCCTCGACATTTTCGGAGATTGCGCCGCAACCGCTTGGAATTTTAAATTGTCGTTTCATGACTTTTTTCCCTCAAGTCTTACGCACATTTTGATACCATTTTCGTCGAAATCGGATACACCTGTAAGGCATTACATAACAATTAGTATGCGCATGTCATAAAAAAAAACTAAAAAAAATGAAAATCGCATCAAAATTTGCATGAATTATCATTATTAATTACATTAAAACAACTTTTTTGTGTTAGAAAAGAAGTTTCATATGAATAATGAGTTTCAACATTCAAAAAGTGGAGTTTGACACGTTTTCGGTAAAATGCATAAAATTAGCGCATTTTGCATAATTAATTAGGCTAACGACAAAAATTTGCATATTCGGAAAAAACTAATTATACCATCTTGTTCCTTACGTAAATATCTACAAACATGCAAATTTTCGTGTTCATCGGACAATCGACGGCCGAGATCATAGGGGGGGGGCCTCCCAGGCCCCCCCCCCCAGTCAGTGGATGCTCAAAATAGCCCAGTACAGTAAGGGTTAAGACGAGTTTTAAAGGCAGAGTATGTTGCAATACAGCGAAGTGATGAGGGAAGCTTATTCCATAATTTGGCTGCTGCATGCGAAAAAGCATGGTCTCCCCATGAATGACGGATACGGGGAATTTGCAGCAAATTATCACTTCCAGATCTTAAGGTACGAGTTGGATTGTAGGAGTGTAGTGAGTCTTTAATGTATTGTGGCGAGATTCCACGGAGAGCCCGATAAACAAGTAACATAATTTTGAAGTGGACCCTTTTCTGGACAGGTAGCCAGTGAAGAGAGCGTAATATAGGCGTAATAGAAGACATTCTTGGTGTGAAAGTAAGGAGTCTTGCACTGGAATTTTGGAGGGATTGCAGTCTGTCTTGCTGCTGTTTTGTGAGTCCAAATAGAATAGAATTACAAAAATCTAAGCGGGATGAGATTAATGCATGGATTAATTGTTCGCATGCTTTTTGAGTCAGAGATTTTCGTATGAACCCAAGGTTCCGCAGTTGATATCTTACAGACTTTGATATGCTAGATACATGTTCAATAAATGACATATTATTGTCAAATATCACACCGAGGTTACGGACCTTTGAGGCTGGCTTTAGAACTTTGTCACCTAGATGCAAGCTTAAATGAGTATGATTTGCTCTCAGTAAAGAGTTCTTAGAGCCCAAAATGATAAACTCAGTTTTATTTTCATTTATTTTAAGACCGTTGGAATCCATCCAGCCTTTCATGTCATGAATACAGGCTTCTAAAGTTCTCTTAGCATCGGCAATTGCATCTGAGGAAGGATGTACAGAAATGAAAAGCTGAATGTCATCAGCGTAACAATGATATTTTATATTATGCTTTCTAATTATTGTACTGATTGGCTCAAGGTAAACAGAAAACATTAACGGGCCACCAACAGACCCTTGTGGCACACCGTATGAAAGATAAGTTTTGTCAGATTGGGAGTTATTTACAGAGACATACTGGGTTCTTTTATGAATGTATGATGAAAACCACTGCAACGCAGTGCCTGTTACCCCAAGAGACTGTAGTCTCTTAACAAGTATTATGTGGTCAATAGTGTCGAAAGCACTTGACATATCAAGTAGCACAAGAAAAGTAATGTTACCTTTATCCATTTCGGAGAGGATACAGTCCACAAGATTAGTTAGCAGAGTTTCCACACTATGGTGTGGGCGGTAGGCAGATTGAAAATTATCAATTAAATTATTTTCAATAAGATATGTGCGAAGACGTGAGAAAGCCACTCGTTCTGTGAGTTTGGACAGATACGACAAATTTGAGATAGGTCTATAGTTCTGAAGACACTCACTGTCCAAATTGGATTTTTTCAAGGTGGGGCGCACTGCTGCAATCTTCATACTGTCAGGAACTATCCCTGAACCAAGACTTGTGTTAATTATAGTTACAATTGATGGTATAATAGCAGGGAGACATTGTTTCAAAAGCAATGTTGGTATGGGGTCAAGTTCACTAGATTTAGAAGGTGAACTCATTATGATCGACTTAATCTCATTAGGTGTTGTTGGAGATAGCTTATCTAGTGTCTTCTCTGTAATCAAAGGAATTTCAAACCCTCCGATATTAGTAAGAGCTGATCTGACATTCTGAATTTTTTCCACAAAGAATTTGTTAAAACGATCTGCAAGATTCGCATAAGTAGGAAGGGGAGATTTCTTACTTCTATTAAGTAAAACGTTTGCAACTCTAAACAGCTGTCTTGTACTTGTGCAGCTTTCAACCAGCATAGAGTTATATGACGTTTTGGCAGCGCGAACACTTAACTGCACCAACTGACGCTGGTTCTGATATTTCACATGATCAGACTCAAGGCCCGATTTAAGCCATTTGCGCTCCAATTTCCTACGTTGGAGTTTTTTGTTTGCAATATCTTGACAGTACCACTTTGTGTTAGGACGAACTGTGACACATCTCTGTTTCACAGGAGCATACTCATCAAGGACAGTTCTTAATAGAGAATTATAACATTCAACAGATTCTGAAACATCACTATTTGAACAGTTTCCAAGGAGAGATAGTTCTGTGATTTTTTCCATAAAAGATACAATATTTATGGACTTAATGTTCCGTGTGTGTATCACACTTTTTGCAGCAGGAGGTTTTGTTAAGTTCAACTTACAAATTATGGCAGAATGGTCGGAAAGACCATCCACCACCATTACATCTGTCACAGTATTTATATCTGACTGGCGAGTGATTAGCAAGTCCAGAGTGTGGCCATGTATGTGTGTTGGGACCTGAATATGTTGTTTAAGGTCATAGGCACTTAGAGTTTCGAGGAAGAGCCTGGTATTTGGCGAAACATTATTAACATGAATGTTGAAATCCCCAGCAATTAACAAACTAGAGTTCTTAAAAAGAAGGTAGTCTAAGAGACAAGAGAAATCATCTATGAATAGCTTGAGAGAGGATGAGGCACTTGGGGGCCTATAGATAACACACACATCCATAGATACAGAATTATGTACAATGCTGATTTCAGTCATTTCAAATGTACTAATATTAAGTGAGGAAGGAACAACTTTAACATCCAAGTTACTACGATAAAGGAGTGCAACTCCACCACCTCTTTTATGTGGTCTTGGTGTATGACAAAACCTGTAACCACCTGGATTTAGGGCTGCTATCACAGCATCATCATCTGGATGCAACCATGTCTCACATACACCAACAATGTCAAGGTCATTATCTATAACAAAGTCATTGAATTCAGAGGTTTTATTACGAATCGAGCGGGTGTTAATCATACAAAAGGAGACACTCTGTTGTGGTTGATCAAGTTTATCCTTTGAACGGTGAGGCAGTGATGCCTTACATTCATTTCGGTGACAGTTTCTACGTTTGCCACCTCGATTTCCCCTGCGCGTTTTACGTATACAAGGTATAGAAGGTTGAAGCCCGCATGATGAGATAACATTTAAAACATCATGTGGTAATTCAGTTAACTTGTCTTTCCACTTCCGAAGCTCAGCTGTATTATACTTATATACATGTTGTGTGAACTTGAGTTCAGAGGAGGCATTAGTCACAGTAGGTGTATAATGAATGGTATTAAATTTATTATTATCTGGTCCTGGATTAGGATGAATATCACCTGCATTTAAAAGTTCAAGTTGGAAACTTGCACAAGAATTAGCATTATATGGAATTCTTCTTTTCAAGAAGCAACAATAATGGTAATAATCGGGAGCGCCAGGAAGGTGAAATCTGACTGACATGAGCGCTATACAAGAACCCACTATTATGATTATTATTATATGGGAAAAGCCATTATCACGGAGCTTCTAACTTCATTCGCCGGACTTCATATTGAATCTATTATTTAGGTATGCCAACTTTACAATTTCCACTTAACAAATATCGCAAACAATAGACCGGCTTTAAACTAAAATTGTAAGTATAATTCCTGAACAAAAATGATTCTGGGTCACTCTATAAAGCTTGCCAGGCATGGTAACAAATAATGCATGCTAAGTGGATTTCATTGATGCTGTTATGCACAGCGGATCAATCAAATAGAAGAAATGGGAAAACGTGAAATGGGACCCTGTTTCCCGCTCTGCAAAAGCTGACTAGTGTATTGATAACCCTGATAGACTATTTGTGAATGCGTTAAGTTGTTATCTTTTTTTGTGATATGCCTCCCATAGTGCACTCATTTCGAACAATCTGACTGATTTTTCCTGTTGCCACATTTTGTTCTATAATCGTATAGTCTTTCAGTTATTATTATAATCATTGACATTGTATTCATTTAGTCGTTTCATCTTTTTCGTTACTTTTTTTTAGGGAGGGGGGGGGGGGGGCAACGATAATTGAGGAGAGCCCTTAATCAGAAATGTGTACTTCTTTGGGTTGATCCCCAGTCATTGGTTATTGTTTACGTATCTTACATTACCATCATTATTATCATAATTATCATAATTATTGTTATTATTATCTTTTTTTATTATTTTTATTATTATCTTTTTTATTATTTTTATTACTATCGGTATCATCTTCCTTAATTTATTATGATTTTTTTAAAAAATTACATTTGTATTATCTTTATCATTACTATTATCGTTGATATATGTCATTATGTTCACTCATTTTTCTATCATAATGACTGTTTTTTTTTTAATCATTGTCTATCATATGTCGTTTGACTTTATGTGAATGGAAATCAAATAAATCAAATAAATAGATGAAATGGAAATTAAAATCACAGGGTTTAGTGGGTACCATCGTCTCTATTTTGATAACCAGCCCTTTAATATGTTATACAGTGCGTCCCAGAAAAAAAACGAAACCAAGAATTATCGATGTTTTATCATAACCTAATCAAAATTATAATTAATAAATGACACATATTTGTAATGCTTAGACCCTCCTCTTTCATTTGATACAACTCATATGATAAATATTTCCCGCATGAGTGATTAAAAAAAATTTACGAGAGGAAACCAAAATGTCATTTGACGGGCGGTATCTGAATTTCAATGAGAAAATCACATTTCTAGAAAGTTCAGTTTCTGCAACTTCATATGACACCTCAATCAGGAAAAATGTGCAAGGAATAACAAAGTTCTGTTTGTTTAAATTGATGCTTGCATTTCCATAATTTGGTTTTAAAAGTTCGTTTTCACTGGCTGCCTGCCGTAGCAACAAGCAGAATTGATAAAAGACTTAACTCCGTTTCGTAGACAATCAGCCATGCATGAAGTCTTTCGTCTATGTCTGATCATGATAATATTGTTTGAAGGATATTTGGTGCAGGATTTATAAAAGGTGTGAGGCATAATTTTTTATAATCCTTCCCACTGAATCCACTATCATTTCACAAATGATATGATTCTTTATTTAAAGCTACCCCCCCCCCCCTTAAAAAAAAGAAAGACATGAAATAACTTTAAAAATTGAATTTTTCACTGAACTGCAAACCTGCCAAACTAAATCATTATTTCTCAGCATTGGTAACAAACAGAAACGAGATGAGAAATAGTGAACGCCATGGCGACCAGAAGTGCAACGAATCGTGCGCGACATGCACATATTATTATTATTTATCCAATGTGCCATAAACCGATGAGTGCAGAGTTGAGAAGAGCGTGTAGATGCTAATGTAGGAATAGTGATGTGTATCAATTATTCAAAAACAAATTCTGTTTTTGAATAATTGATACACATCACTATTCCTACATTAGCATTTTAGCATTACATATTGGCCTCGATCAGCGGATTCCGCTGATCGAGGCCAATATGTAATGCTAAAGTGCAACACCCCCCCCAAAAAACAAAAGAGAGGGAAAAATAGAAAGATTGTGGCCTACATAGATTACGATGTCACTATATCATTAAAACAAAAATTAAACCTGACAATGACGAAGCTCGATTCATCTACAAGATAATACTAATATCAAATATCAATTTTTTCATTAATTAATAGACATGCAATTGAACTGGGAAAAAGAAAGCATGAAAGATGAAAATGGCCTCCGATAAGTGTTACACTGTGTTTTAACTCAACAAATACAACAATTTCTGTCTTTAGAAACGTACCGCATACAAGTTCAAAGCACATGACAAAATACCTGGCTAGATATGTCTCAACGTTTACTACATGCAGGCCTATTATCTGACACTCTTCAAGCGAAGCTTTGGTATTGTTTGTTAAAGTTTTGTAATAACGTATTGATGAAGAAAAAACATCCTTGACGTTTTCTTGTCATAACAGTCTTTGCTGAGATGAACATCAATATGCGTCGGATAACTGAATTTGTGGAATTTCTGTGCGATCTTTATATTTATGATTCCATACGGTATCTCATTCAATCTTGATATTCTATCTACTTACTTCCTCAAAACCGAGTGAAAATTAAAACACCAACCAATTTAAAATATCGGAAATGTTAGAAATTAATATATGCAAACCTGATCACAAAATATAAGTTTCAAATTTATTTTCCACGTTGTATTATCCTCAGGACATGTACGAAGTACAATACACAGTCATTTATAAAATATACATTCTGATATAGAAGGTAGGAATATAATAGACTAGCCCAGTAGCTTACGTCTGGACATTTTGTGTGATAAAATGCTGAGATATTATGACGGCGCGAATTTTTACCCCGAAAATTTTTGTTGTACCTCTGACATTAATTTATTTCTAACATTTTTACCTCTAACATATTACCTCTGACATATTACCTTTGCCATTTTATCCTCTGACATTTTTACCTCTGACATATTGCCTCTAACATTTTAACCTCTGTCATTTTATCCTCTGACATTTTTACCCCAGGCATTATTACCTCTGACATATTTACCTCTGACATGTTTGTCTCTTTACCTGGCACCGGCAATTCATACATGATGTCAATGATTACATTTTTAACCAGAGGGAAAACAATGGATAACACATTGGTTACAAAAATATATTAACGATCTGCTCTTAATGTTGTATACACCGCTAACAAATAATTTTTGACAGGATACGTATCATCCCCTCAACGTTCCACAGAAAGGTACATTTAAAAAAGCGAGTTAAACATTAAATGCGCACTAATATTATAAACCTGCTTTTGCTATTTACGGATCAATTAAGTATTCACCAATCAGTCAATATATCCTTGCCTAAGCCGACTTAAAAGGGAGATTGATTATCCATAAGTCAAATCAAACAGCAAATAGGCTCACCCGCAAGATCATTATTAAATCATTATCGATACTACTAAAAGAACATGTATTGAATGAGCTAAAAAGGGAGTTGGTGATACCATACGAGTTAGGTACTCATAAGGCCTTTTTATTAACCGGCATGGCTTAAGTAATTTTAGATGGACTAACTAGTCTCTTTCTGTGAAACACGTAAAGAAATATACACAACTGTGGACCGGTACGGTATTTCTTGTTTTTTTAAACGGTCGTTCTTTTTAACTTTCCAAATTAATAGACTCTTTATGTTGGAGCGCCTTGAGGACCTTGCAAGGTCGATACGTGCGCTATATAAGAATCCAATATTATTATTATTATTATATTACAAAAAAGAGCGATTCGTATTATTAATAATGCAGATTTCCAGGCACACACGAATAATCTTTTTCTGAATAATAACATTTTGAAAATTAAAGACTTGTATATTTTTCATCTTGGACAGTTAATGTACAAGCTCAACACTAAACAATTACCTTTGCCTTTTAATGATATGTTCGTAAGAAATGATTCGATTCACAGTTACCTCACTCACCAGGCGAGCTCTTTTCATCTACCATTAAATAGAACATCTTTTGCACAAAAGACATTTGTTTTTACAGGTCTAAAACTGTGAAATTCTCTTTCAAATGATATTATACAGTGTAATTCGATACAAATTTTCAAAAGGAGACTTAAAAGCTTTCTTTTGAATAGTTACTAGGCTATTGCATTCCCCAATCTTATATAATAATTTGTAGTGTGACTTTATGCAACTTTGATTGTTTCTTTTTATAAACATGTATGTATTTATCAATGTTTTGCGTTTAAAAGTGATTTTTTTATTTATTACTGAATCAGTTATTGTTATTGTAGTCGTTTTTTCCTCATAAAATAATAATTTATAAATAATACATTTTACAGGGGGGCTTACACCTTACAAGCTCTGATTTTTAGTCGGCCCTCCTTCCCTTTCAATTTCATGTTTATTTTTGTAATGTATTGTATTGTGCAAATTGATCTATATGTATATAAATATGTGAATATGCTAAAATGTACCATCATTGTAAATATGAACGATTGAAAGAGGAAAAATAAATGAATTGAATTGAATTGAATTAAATATAAAAAACACAGAGATGAGTTAACGCTGTATAGCAGGCGACGAAGGAGGTTGGGGTTTCTACAGCAGAGTTA
Organism: Strongylocentrotus purpuratus; assembly: GCF_000002235.5. Taxonomy (NCBI): domain Eukaryota; kingdom Metazoa; phylum Echinodermata; class Echinoidea; order Camarodonta; family Strongylocentrotidae; genus Strongylocentrotus; species Strongylocentrotus purpuratus. The sequence continues at coordinate 10,749,938 of NW_022145600.1, forward strand.
GATGCTTTCAATTTTGAGGAATGAATCTCCTTAAAGAGGATAGTCCGGTATTTAATAATTGAGAAAGAAATACTACTCATTCTGTGAAGAAGAAACAAAATACAATGTTACCCCTCCTGATGGCAAGGTCTGGAGGTGCGCAGCTTTAATAGGAAACAAGGATGGAATAAACTTTGAGAGAATAAGTTCTGGTGAATGTCATAATTATGCATTGGTATACATACTATTATCCAGCCTTTGAATTAATTCCAAAATACACGCAGATTTTACGGCATTGCCTTTTTTCAGAAGAGCGAAAATCTTATTATAAGAATCATTGCTTTTTGCAGTTTTCATTTAATTTAATTTTTATGGGGGGGGGGGGGAGGGTGGGGGTGAAGGTTATACATTAAAGATTATAATGAATGACGTAATGTAGCTTTCAGATTTCCTACCTCTCCCAGATATTTAATTTAAACAAAAATCAGTTTCATCGTTACATTACATGAGGGTGTCTCGAAAGAACTTTGTACTTCGTTGGATGGTGTGTCTCGTCTTTTTATTCTTTTGCACTGTACTATCATTCTGATATGTCACGCCTCAATTGAACGTGTATGTTTTTGTATGTAATTTTATATTTGTTTAATTTCATGCCTAGAAATATAGAATACAAATTGATAAGTGCTTGTATTCTTTAATGTTATTTTCTTTTGTACTCCGAGCAATGTTTTAAAGTATCAAGTGTCCGTTTAAAGTATCAAGTCATGGCGTCCAGTTATTAACTTGTTACATGCATATTGTGTGGTGTAATTTCAGCGTGTTTATCGATCCCCTGTCAACATGGAGGAACCTGTGAGGAAACAGATGAGGGGTTTAACTGCACTTGCCTGGATGGCTACTATGGAGACAGGTGCGAGTACGGTAAGAGGAGGACATTAATTACATGGGAAAGAGAGAGATAACAACAAAAAAAAACGGCGATATAAACAGAGAGAGAGAGAGAGAGAGAGAAAGAGAGACACAGAGTGAGTGACATCACCATCATCATCGATATACGGGAGTAAGGTAGTCCTGTAGGTCTCCCGGTCGTCTTCCAAGATATAACTTCAATTGTCAGTTTGCGACTTAAGACGTAGTGCAGACATACAGGTATAGGCAAATAGAAACAGATTCAGAGAAAAAGCAAGAAAGACAAGGAGTGAGCGATTGAGAGACAGAGGGAGAGACAGAGAGCCAGACAGAGACAGATAGATAGAGAGAGAGAGAGAGAGAGGGGCTAACTCCACAACAACAACCTCTGGATTATAAAAAAAAACAAGTTAAATATTTTATATTTTGTTTATTCTTTTTTTTTTTTGGGGGGGGGGGGGTTGCTGTGGTACGTGGTGGTATACTTTAATATTGGTAAAGGCTCGTTTTAAAAACTCTCATACGAATGGTCTGGGGATCGATCCTTGGTCGGGGCTGACATTTTTGGAACAGGATAATTACATTTTGTATTTTTGCTCAATTCATTGCATGAAGACTCTTTCGTCCAGTCCGTGAGACTAGTCGGTGGAAGTAAAAGTGAAGGAAGAGTAGTTATCACATCTCGTTCTCGTCCTACAACCTACATGTTAATCCATCAATTAAACTGGTCCAGGAACGCTTCACGGTTGGTCTGCAAGTATCTAGGATATGAAGGTAAATGCTTTATCAAGTTTACAGTCCTGTATTCTGTTCACTTTAAAGGGATAGTTGAGTTCTGTTTTCAGACCGCAAATGCCTTCAAAGTGCATGGTTAATGCTCTTATTCTTATCTATTTTTTATTTATTTATTTATTTATTTCCTCTCATAGGGTGGATGGCCCTTTCAGCACAGCTGATTTTCAAAGGGGTCCACAAACATAAAAATAACAATAAAATATACAGTGAATTATACAATAATATGTAAAACGTTGCAAATGCAAGAAGTAAGGCAATGAATATGTACATGTAAATTCAAACAAATAAATATCTAACAGATTAATGTACAAAACAAACAAGCAATAAGACAGTTAATTGCAGATATTCAACTAGAACGACAACAAGCATACGAGTAAAACTGTAAAACCGATAACATAACACAAAAAAACATCAAGGTAAACATAAGAAGAAAAAAAACACAAGACAGCAATAAGAGGATGGGTATAATATTTATCATGTTTAAAAAACTATTTTAAAAAAAACTATAAAAAAACTATTAAAAAAAAAAAAAAAAAAAAAAATCTAGTTTCTAAAAAGTTTCTAGTACCCTTCTATCACCTAAAATTGCTATGAAGGTAATTTTAGAGTCCAACATGTTTGAAATTTAGCCAATACGACCATACAATTTCGGTTCCACTTTCCAAAAAATACAGTGACCGTTAAGTAATTAATTAATAAAAAATACATGGGCCGCCTTTTTGTGCGTAATGTAACCAACACGAAAAAGCCAACAACAAAGCCAACATTGGCATTGACTGAAATACAACGTAAAAGGCGCTATTTCGTTTTTTCAACGGCTTTTTCAAATTATCGAAAATTTGTGGTGGTACACAAATATTAGACATCGTTATATTTATGGATATTTCAGCCGTCTCTGAACTAAATTTGATCGAACAAAGATGATTTTGTCATTTAAATTGTATGTTCTTTCAAATTTGACACTCAGTTTTCATTATCTCGCAAACAATTATGTAGCGCCCTCTGTAACATAACTCAACTATCCCTTTAATGTGTTCGTCAGGTACATCCTAGTCACACCAAGGATACCGACCTAAAGTGCAGTGTTTCCGTCATGGCCATGGCATCGTTTCACAAAACCGTCATAAATGCATTATCGTCGACAACCTATGAAACGCGTGTATTAAATTTACCACGCTTTTTTTGGGGGGGGGGGGCGATGTCGGTGGGCTTGTACTTAAGACTGAATTCTTTTTACATTACACTCGAAAGGCCATTATTCGGTAGGTTCGAACTTGATATGGAGTCAATTTGGCGGCGTGACTGACGTATCTACTGTCAGATATTAAAGTTCATCATCAATATTCATCCATGCAGTCCATTGTACCAGAGGACATTAACTTCTTCTACAGCTATTTGCAAAAGGGAAATGAGTAAGCAAGATCGTCCGGACAACAAAACTCACGAATACACAAGATAAATAGAAAAGGTTAAGTTATTGTAAAGGTAAACTAAATTGGTGATATCTCTGATTCGTTTCATGGTGGTTTGGATTGAATTTCATGGAAGAAATGTCCTCTGAAAAGGAATTGCCCTTTCACATACTATCAAATTCAAGTATAGATAGAAATGGCTGAAATATTGAGATCAAATTTCATGCCAAATGTCCGTGTAATTCCATATTATATACATTTCATGTAACTATATCAAGACCGAGTCAATTTCATATCATTCCCTTTCCTCACAGTCTGCTTCAAATCATGTGTGTTATCATTTTTCAACCACCCCCGAATACTCCCAAGCAGTTTCTTTCACAATTTAATACAATAATAAGAACTCCACCTTATCTTTCATGTAATTTATTAGACGAATGCAGTAGAAAAAAGTAATTTGTAAGCTCTGTGATTTTGTTTTAAATGGCGATGGGATAATTTTCAGATTAAAAAGGGATTAATCCTTCACATACCCTAATATTATCAATACAGTCAAACCTGTCTATAGCAACCACCCAAGGGAAACACGAAAAGTGGTCTTTGTAGACAGGTTCCTTATTAGTACATGTTTCAATGAGAAACCATTTTCAAGGGAAACAAAAAGACCGGTGGTCATTAAAGCAGGTTTGACTGTACGATTAGAAATGGCTATAAACTGTGGACCTACTTTCATGTTACATATCTGTACAATTCCATAAACCTCTGCCATCATGACTGAGTAAATTCTCTACCTCCTCGATGATTTCATTACCTCAATGCGTGTACATCCATTCCTGGGTACTACATAATTCTTATTGCTACCAGACAATTTGTTTAAACAATGTAATCTCACGACCAGAACTCATCGATATCTTTGAGGAATTAAGACAATTATACATAATTTAGAAAAATCATAATTAGACTTAGAAGAGCAAATATATTTTGTTCCAAATGCTCTTTCATATTTTGTGTTCTTTCTGATTATATCCCAAAAGATGTATATGCGACAGTGGGAGGAGATCTCTTCGAGATTATGTCCTTAGATAATAATTCTGAAACTGTGACTGTGAGGTGCCCTGTCGATGTGACTAGCATTGCTGACTGCTGGTACGAAGAGAGGGCGGCGATGAATCCTAGGGAGGAGAGTATAGCTGTTGTTTGCTGTACTGGTAAGTGTTTCAGAATAATGGGAATGTGTTGACTAGGAGACTTGAAACAAATGGAGTCACAACATACAGATCGTTACTTACTTACTTACTTACTTACTGCCCATAATGCCTCCTGGCACATAGGGCAGCAACAGAAGTCTTCCACTCCTTCCGATCCTGGGCCAGTCTTTGGATGGTATCCCATGTGTGGTTCAGGTCTTTAATCTCCCCTTCCACAGTTCTTCGCCAAGTGGTTTTAGGACGTCCCTTCTTTCTTTTGCCTTCTGGTGTCCAGTGGAGGGCTGTTCGTGTGATGTCATCTCTGTTCTTTCTCATTACATGCCCGATCCATCTCCACCTTCTTCTCGTGATGAAGTTCTCCATGCTGTCTTGATGGCATTGGGCATACAGTGCTTTATTTGAAATGGTGTTTGGCCAGAAAACGCGGCATATTCTTCTAAGAGTCTTTGTGTGGAAGACTGATAGCTTACTTAGGTCGTTTTTGTCATTCTCCAAAATTCAGAGCCGTACAGGAGAGTGGAAAGGACACAGCTCTGGTAAAATTTTAGCTTGGTCTTGGTGCTGTACTGCTGTGATCGCCATATATTATTGAGCATTCTGAGTGAATTTCTTGCTTTATTGAGACGGTTCCTAATATCTTTGCCTGCGCCTCCATCGTGCCTGACAGTGCTGCCCAGGTAAGTAAACTCCTCAGTTATAGGTAGGTCTTCCCCGTTTACTTGAATTGGTAAAGGATCCGAGATGTTCAGGGTCATCACCTCTGTTTTCTTTTGGCTGATCTTCAAGCCAGTTTGCTGGGCAAAATCACTGAGTCTGGATGTTTTTTCCTGCATATGCTGGTGGGTATGTATAAGTAGAGCGAGATCATCTGCAAAGTCGAGGTCATCAAGTGTAGAAAAGAGGGTCCATCGTATGCCTCTTTTTGGTCTTCAGTTGCCTGTCTTATCATTCAGTGCCGACATGACACACCCTTGCCTAACTCCAGTCTTCACTTGGAACTTATGGTTACTGTTTCCAACTCTGCATGTAAAATTGGTGTAAAAGCTCTTAATGACAAGAACTAACTGCTCTGATATCCCATATTTGCGTAGTATTTTCCACAGGCTGTCTAGGTGGATGCTATCGAATGCTTTTTCAAAGTCAACAAAATTAATATAAAGTTTCCTCTGCCATTCTGTGCATTGCTCTATGATGTTACGAAGTGCAAATATCTGATCAGTGCACCTTTTTCCCTTCCGAAAACCTGCCTGTTCCCTTCTGAGATTTTGGTCAACAGCATCTATGATACGTGTAATAATTATCTTTGCCAATATTTTGCTTGGTATTGACAATAGAGTGATGCCACGGCAGTTATTGCAGTTTTTTCGGGATCCCTTCTTTGGTAATTTTACGATAACTCCCTCTAACCAATTGCCAGGAACTGCCTTCCTTTCCGATCGATTTCAGATCGTTAGTCTCAGCTAATACGACAGGAATCGGCAAACCAAAGTTCGTTTTATAGCATAACTATGTAATATATACCAACGATTATCTAATTATATTTTACATACCAAAAAGAAATTTGATTGTTTTCATTTCATACAGACATCCTTTACGATAACAAAATGAAATTAAAAAAATCTAATTAACGAAAATGTGTTGAAATAGCCCTTTAATATAAAATTAATTTTTGGGGATCCGTCAAAGCTATTTCTCAAGGAATTCTTTATGTTAAAGCCATGGAAATTCAGAAAGACTTAGGCATAATTTACAACTGCACACTAGTTTTCCGTGCTCGTTAATTTGAGGAATTAGCTAGCTACGCATTAAAAACCTCTCTTAAGCTCTCTAATCTATAATGTTAAAACCATTTTTTATTAAAACTCTTCTGTGTAGTTTTGAAGCGTCAGCCATCAGAGAATAAGACACTCTGTTTGTTTTATTGTACATATCCTTAATAAATTGCCACGTGTTTGCATTAATTATCATTAGTTGAGACTCTCCACCTAAAACCTCTTCGGTATTCGGCACATAATGTTCGAATTAGGTTCGTAATATGATTTACAGGGATTCTGAGACACTAACTTGCTTGGGCGACAATTGTTCAAGGCTTCAATTTGTCAGAGATATAGTACCGTATTCTTCAAAAGCACGACACTGTGTTATTTAAAAAAAAAAAGTTTAAGGTTTAGTAGAATACGGGCAATGTTGTAATTGGGTTTTAGGTGAGGATGAGGTTCGATTTCGGGGTTAGGTAAAGCGTTCTGATTAACTGGGACAGGCATTTGGTAATAAACATTAAAAGAGTCCCATGTCTTCTAACCCACAAGTGCCAGAACTTCGAAGTGCGCATGGCTATGAATGCTGATTTAGCCCAACTAATAAGGTGATAGTTTCGTGGTCCATTTAAAAACAGTCTCTGTGTTTTAAAGACATGTGATTTTTTTTCAACAGTGAACCTGTGCAGTACACCTCGAGGTAGTCCAGTTGGTCTAGAAAGCGGTAAGGTTCCAAACAGGGCTATTACAATCTCGAGTAAGAGAAATAATAATTTGAGTGAACTGAAAGCCCGTCTTAACAGTAATTCCGCGTGGGTACCCGCTATGGATGACGAAGACCCCTGGCTTCAGATCAAATTCAATTCCATCTTTGTCATTACCGCCATCATGACGCAAGGCAGAGCAAATGCTGAAAAACAGTGGGTGACATCGTACACAATTTCATCCAGTATGGACGGAGCATCTTGGACCCACAACCAGGATATCAACACCAACACCGTCAAGGTATTTACACTTGGTTTGCTTACTTGACCTCTCTGCACCGTTGCTCATTTGTCTAATGTGCCAATCAATGGAATTTTAGTGGTTTTGCAAAATTACCCTTGCCCGATCATGATTAGCTCCAATAACAACATTCCAGATCTTGCCCAGGAAACAATTAAATAATCATGAAACCTTCGGTATGTCTATCTAATGATAAATAGAATGTGACACTATTGTCTTCGTTCTTCATCCTTTTCCTATTTTTCTCTTTGCTATTCCTCTTTTTATAATTTGCCTCTTTTCCTATTTTCTTCGTAATTCGAAGGGGGGTAATTCGAAGTGTGCCCTAGAATCCACTTCGTTATTGGATGTTTATTGTTCCACCCTCATATCTACTTATTATTTTAGAGAGAGAGAGAGAGAGACGGAGAGATGCGAAAGATATTACCCAGAAACACAGACAATTACACAGAAAATAGGCTATGTAAGCTCTATTAAAATCTTACTGACAAAAAAGACAGCATGTTTTTTAAAATCTTGTCGGAAACATTAAATGTGACCAAATCACAAATTGCTGTGTTAACGTTTATGTATTAAAAGAACCAAACTGCCTAATAATATGGCGAAAAAGGTCCAGGATATTGGTAGTTGAAAGACAATCAATATGTAAAGAAAAAGGTGGCAATAAATGTGCAAATGAAGATATGTCTCTATTATTCTGTTATTTTTTTCCCGTTTTCTTCTGTTCTTTGTTATTGTTATACTCCTTTATGTTCCTGGAAATGAAATGAAACATAATATATAAAAATAAAATGTAAAGAAGTGATGGTGAATGTATGAACAATTTTAACAGAGGTATTACAAATGAATAGTAACAAAGAAAGGAAACAAATAGTTCAAAAGTAACATAATTGGTTTGATCAGTAGATATTGAAATTCAACACTTCACACTCAAGTTTATTTCATTATCTTTTGGTTGTATTATCTCATTTAGGTCTACACAGGAAACTACGACCACAATAGTGTTGTGGTGCACAACATCTTTAAGCCGATCGAATGCCTATTCTTTCGTATCCATCCAAAGACGGCCAATGATGACCAGCGGGCCCTCAGGCTAGAGCTCACTGGCTATGGACCTCTCAATGACTTATTAGGTGGGTACACTGTGAAAAGGTTGGGCAATATTTTTCCAACACTTTGCCAAACGTTGTGCCAATAGTCAACCCAACCATCTGTTGGGCAATATTATTGGTAAACGTAAGTACCCTACTTCACAAGTGCATAATTGTTTCCTATTTTGTCCAAAATGTGGTCAAAGATATGACCCTTCAACTACACGACTACGGTAGCCCACTTGTTGGGAAAATCTTGACCAGCTGTTGGGCAAAATACGAAACATTAGTAAACGTAATACGTTTACTAATACCTCTGGGCAAAATATTGCCCAATAGATGGTTTGGTTGACTATTCGCACAACGTTGGGCAAAGTGTTGGAAAATATTGCCCAAACTTTTCACAGTGTGAGGCTACATCCTTAAAAAGACCCAGCAGCAAAAGAAGGATTGGAATAATAATAATGTCTTCTTAGTTTAGCCAATCCAAAAGGTATTTGATGAAGCGCGCCTTTCCTTAAGCGCTGTATACATCGATCCGCACGTTTGGGCCACTTAAACAAGGACATATATCACCTTTTTTATAAAGCGCTCCTCTCTGTCACGTCACGCTGTGACGCTCACCGCGCTAGACATTATTACACTGGATATAGCTGAGCCACCAGAGCAACTAGCGCTGAAAAAATAGCAGGCACCCATTCACACCTGTGAATGTATAGATTGATGTTTTGCTAAAGGACACTTGTGTAGGGCAGGGAATCGAAATGCGGACCCTGTGATCTTCAGTCCGGTGGCTTACCCACCGGACCACAACACTTGGTATCTATGTAGGTGATGTAATCGAACGGTTTAAATGATCGGCAGGAGATGCGAAGACCGAGGATTCGATTAGCAAGCAACCCACTGACGGCGCTAAAACCTAAGTCTAATCGTCAAATCGACTCCAAAACGACTCGAAATTTGGGTCAGTCGTATTGTTTCGTTCGTTCTGTTGTTGGTAAGAGGCGGTATTCTAAAAGTTCACTAGTGTTCGCTTCCAGTTTATACGAGGTGCGTTGCGGTTTTATTATGCTATTATGCACGCCAGCCTGTCGTGTGTTCGCAGTAGTTGAACTAAAACGAGTTTTAAAAAAGTTTTGGTTTTCTGAAAACTCGTTTAGCAACTAACTTCTAAACAATAACCTAATATATCACTTTTATAAACTGAAAAAAGTTTGTTTGTACGTTTGTTGTCTTCAGCTGCAATGAACCGTGAAGAGGTAAGCTGTTCACGTCCTATCCAAGGGGAAGGAATGGGAGTGGAAGATGGACGAATCCCAGACTCTAGTCTCACCTCCTCGTCCGATTATCATCTTAATTACAATGCATCAGATGGAAGATTAAACGGTGGAGTTACTCTACACGAAAAGGCAGCATGGCTTGCTAGGGATGATGACATAGATAAATGGGTCAAGGTGAGTCCGATATTAAACACTAATTCCATTCACCTATTTCTTGTAAATGATCAAGGATGATTCTTGAATGATCATTTATTTCATGGGGATACTAATTAATTTGTATTTTACCTGTTTATATGCTTGTGTATTTATCTATTTTGTTTTTGATGCTGTTATTTGTTTTATTATTACCAAACAGGGCCTCATGGAAGACCACCAAATTTGTGATATGTGCCATCCTGCATAAATATCAGAAATAAATAAATAAATAAATTATAATAACGACCCCCCCCCCGGAAAGACACTTCAGCATAAATTCCGTTTTTCCTGAACGTCGTACACTTACTGAATTCAAGCACTATCTAACTCCAATATTAACGCTCTTACGTAAAGCCCAAATGAAACCCGAACCCGAACCCAAAGGTGGCATTAATCATTGATGATTTATATTACCTCGCCTACTGCTTTGAAAGCAAGTATTTACTTGTAACTATACGTGATTTTTACCGACACATTTCTTAGTAATTATCTATCTACTTCTAAACTTTTTTCGTATTGCCTTGGACAGTTGGAAACCCTCTATTAAAGATATTATGTCCCTTTTGCAGCCAACATCAAATTGTATAGAAATTTGCAGGAATTATATGAATACGTTTCAATATGTACGTCCTATCTGTGAAATATAAACGTTAACAGTGTCCCAGTATTCAATTCATTCAAGGAAACCCGTTTACTTTCTAGACGTCCTTGTCAGACACTATTATTGAGTGACTAACTGTCATGTTTTTTTTTTATTTGGTAATAACATACATAAAATCAGCTGTAACAGGTACATGAGCATTTGTCTACATCAATAACCCACTACTTGTATTGGCCAAAATTAAACTGATTGAATTTTTGTGCAGCAACAAAATGGACAACCATTCGGTAAAGGGTCTGAAAATCAGACTATTAGTTCGCTGAATGCAATCACTCATGTCGATTCGACAACTAATGGTCGTTATTTTCCCACAAAAAGCCATTTTCAAACTCTTTCGTCAGTTTTGAGGGAAGTTCTAAATAAGTATTGTCTTTCGAATGCCGTTGGAATTTACCCATTTCATTTTTTGACCTGCAAATGGGACACACTACCTTTAAAGGATTTTCATTCTTAATTTTTTGTCTTGATCACTTGATGAAGATGTACATGGAATTTCGAAATTTCGAAATTTGCGATCTAATAAAAACCATTGGATTTAGAGCTTGAAACCTCTCTTCTTCAAATTTATTTTCGTCGTCATCTCATACACACAACACACACACACACACCCACACACACATACACACCCCCACACAGATGTATATGTATATATATTATAAATATATATCACAACTTGGCACTTATTCAAGCTCAAAGCTAGGATCCGACTGAGGTACGTGGCTTGTCATTGTTTAACTCATCTGCCTCCCACCCCCGACAAAGGATCAATAAAGATTTAACATTTGTCAAGCTGTCAGTCAATCTAACTTTCTTTCGCCGAAACTACTGGCCCGTCTCCTTGGTCTAGTTGTTTAACAGCACTGGCGCCCCCCCCCCCCCCATTCAGAGGTCGGAATGACCGCATGCGTGTTGCCAAAATGTCCGGTAAAGGGGTACTTTTCGTGCGACAAAGTCCGGCCCGAGACTTGTAAAAAAAGAGGTGTATTTGACTTTTCACCCGGAGATTTCTTTAAAAAGGGGGGTGTTTTTCTTTTTTTCTCTAATCTCTTTGGACTCCTGAGAATTTATTCCGAATTTAGGGGGGGGGGGTACATTCAGCATTTTTCCTGATTTAGGGGGGTCTCTAAGGCAGGAAAAGCCCGCGAAAAGCCCGCGAAAGGGGGGTTCGGAAATGTTGGCAGATAGGGGGTGCTTTCAAAAAGAGGGTACGAGCATTATGCGTACTCTAAATAACACTGAGCGGGGGGGGGGGGGGGGGGGAAGGACAGCAATGGGAAACTTTGATTTTGCTACGCGCCTTCATTCTCTAAATTGTATTACTTACAAATGTGTATTTATTTCCAGGAGAGTAGCCAAATTTTTGGTTGTCAAAGTTATTTCATAACATGTATATATTTATGTATCAGTTTATACTTGTTGCTAAGTCTTACTTCTATTAATGCATTGACGAGTCAGATAGATCTTGGAAAGACCTGTACCGTCACTGGTGTTATCGTACAAGGCAGATACGAGACGGCACAATGGATTACTTCTGTCAAGGTATCCTATTCGCTGGATGACGTGACATGGACTTATGCTTTGGAACCACAATGTGGTGAACAAAGAGTAAGTACTATATGTCAGCCAGGCACAACTTCGGAGAACTGAGCACATGTTATTTAGAGTACATAAAATATAGAGCCGTACTTTATCGTTAAATGCGAGACTGTGTGTGCAAAAGGCAAATGGAAATCTTGCATCGTCGACCTGTTGTTGATGTACATTAAAGGCATCGTTTAACAATGTTTCTAGTTTTATCAATCTGAGATGCATGGCCCTACGTGTTATCAGTGTCTGTGATATGGTGTAATATTGAAGCCCTATAATAATAGCTATTAAAAGTGATCATATAGTGCTTCAAAAAAGTAAAAAAATCTTTGAGTGATCGGTTTTACCATACTCATTTCCCCAATAGTTTTGTTGAAAGCTGTTTGGCAAACAGTTGTTGACATTTCTATTTCTAATCATAAATACCATGATAATCAGACAGGCGATCGGCTTGTAAAAGTCATGGGATTCCTGACTATAACTATGATTGCAGCATGAGCTAAATCCAGGATTTTTTTTGAAATATTAGGCAAAGATACCCAAACCCTGTAGACAAAGAATTATGCCGTGGTTATGTCTATTCCGAAGCGTTGGTCATTAAAATAAAGTTGTATTATATGACGAATCATTAAAGGCTAATTAACCCACAGCAATCTTTTTTAAAGCACATATAAAGAGCATGCTGACTTTAATAGCAAGCTTTCTCCCACGCCTTTCGTACAGACTGCCTCGCATTGAACTTTAAAGAGTCTATATGTATCGTGCATTATACGCCATTTTTGGCATATTTAACTGTGCTTGGTTTTCCAAAGTTATGTCTGACTGTATAAATGATATTATATTTTAGGACATCTCAGTAGAATAGCATCCACGAGACCAAACGTTCCTAAACAGCCAAATTACATAATGCATCATAAACTGATGACGCGCAGGTGATGATGCTTGCGTATAGGAACGCCTTCACCGAATGATGGCGCAATTGAAAATACACTACAACAGTGATAGGAAAGTCCATAAATTACCCAGCTTTTAATAAAAACAAGTGCAATATTGAAAAATATGTTGAAGAAGATAAGTTTATAAATATCTGGATAAGAAAAGGAAAGAAAAGTGAAAACATATACTTGAACAGACATAAGGAGAAGGTGAAAGATTGATATAAAAAATACAAATACAAAAGGAAAGTTTGAGAAGAACATTAGAGAAAGAGAATGAAGAAAGATACAAGGAAAGGAAGTGGAGATAAATTAAATAAAAAAAAGAAAAACAAATAGCATTTCAGGTTTTTTACTTTGTGAGGAGGCCTACACATTTGCAATTCAGCTTATCCCGCGAAACATATTGTGATATAAACCATTTTTAATTGAACCAAAATATCCATGCAATGCCCTTAACATAATCATTTCTTCATCATGATCTTCAGATCTACGCAGCAAACTACGATAACACCACTCCCGAGACCATACTGTTCCCTCGACCAATCACTGCACAATACGTCAGAATACACCCACTCACGTGGAAGTGGCACCAGGCCATGAGATATGAGGTTCTTGGCATACCAGATCAGACGGAACTTTGATAACATGAAGATTTCTACTAGATGTTATTGTTGTTGAATTTTAATATTCTGTTATTATCACTTTTACTATTATTATCATCATATTAATGTTATTGTGATTGCTATTATATTTTGTAAAAGTAGCAGCATTCGCATCATATGGTAAGATCTGATTTTACCCACAAGTAGGGGATAAACATACTGTGGAGCTGTCGTGGTTGAGTGGATAGGTCCGTGAACTATGAAGCACAAGGTACGGGGTTCGAATCCCTGTCACGGTAAAAGTATCATTTGGCAAGACATTAAGGTAGAATATTTGCCATTCTCGACTGAGGTGAAGGTCACGCTTAAGCCGGAGGGTAATGGAAGTGTACATATTGTCATGAACATTTATTTATTCAGCAATCGTGAATATCATGAATATTTAACAGTGTAAAGATTATGTTTAACAAAAATGACTATAAAACAGTTGTAAATAATGTAGTAAATGGTTGTTACATTGGATTAGTGACTATCTAAAATAGTATCTATTATTTTCTAAATAAATAATTTACAAAACATGAGAGTACTGTATGTTGCCAATAGGGGCCTGGAACCTCAAATTTGACATGCAATCAATCGTAAAATACGTTGTATCTAGCCCTTCTTGCGGCATTAATTATACTTTATCATGATTATATCTATTAGCGACAGAAAATAATAATTTGATACCTTTCATGATATATAAGCTACCATTGATTGAAAGAGATAAACTAAACTTTCGGGGAGAAAGGTATAATTGTAATTGTTATGTTGCAGGGTGAAATTACTATTAAGAGATAGTTGCAGCCAAATTCTCGTGAGATAAAAAAATGTTGGTGTCATCATCAAATAGTATAAACGATAAAAGGGATGAAGCTTTCGTTATATCATTAATATACTATAAGAAAAGAAGGGGACATAGTGTTGATCCTTGTGGGATTCCATATATAATTCCGATGAAAACCCATTATGCACCAAATACCGTTGCCGGAATAATAAATAATCTCTAAACCACGAGAAAGAGAGAGCAACTCCTCTAATTTCATATTTTTGAAGGTCTTTAAGAAAAACGTTGTGATCAAACGCTTTCGATAAATCCATTAATATCCTAACTGTTCTTTTTTTATATTGGCCCTTGTATTTAATATTTCATCATACATTTGAACCAAAGTTATGTCAGTGGAATATAATTTTATAAATCATGTTGATTTGAATTCAATATTTCATGATTATTCCAAAAAATCATACAACCTATTATCAATTTTCTAGAAATTAGGATATGCTACGAAGAGTTGAACTCATTGCTTATTTCACTTGGATTGTCTTTTTTTATAAACCGAATTTACTTTAGCATTTCTTAGAGAGTTATAATACTCGCCACATGATAAGGAAAGATTGAAAGTGTGAGTTAAAGGAGAAGCGTTTACATATATAAATTGTTTAAGGAGCGATGTACTTAGTCTGTCGTGACATTGTGCTTTACTTTAGGTCCTTTTTACACTAATTATTTCATTAGGGTTAGTAGACTTGAAAAAAGGGATGAGGATGTAGGTTCAGGAAGAAATGTAGACAAAATCTATGCCACTATTATTCAGTTCATTTTTTAAGATTAGGACCTACATAATTATACAACAATAGGAGTTAAAAGTATGAGCTACATCATTATTATCAATAATGGTATCGTTTGTTTAAACAAAATGCCTTTGGTAAATAAGACTTTTCATTTCCGATGATTTCATTAATAATTCCCCAAGTTAGTTTAATGTTAGATTTGACTTATT
The DNA here is from genome assembly GCF_000002235.5 of Strongylocentrotus purpuratus. Lineage (NCBI taxonomy): Eukaryota > Metazoa > Echinodermata > Echinoidea > Camarodonta > Strongylocentrotidae > Strongylocentrotus > Strongylocentrotus purpuratus. Next base: position 10,765,177 of record NW_022145600.1, read on the forward strand.
TATTCATTCTGAATAATGCATTTTACGGAAAGTTCAAATGGTGCTCTTTTCCAACATTTTGTTAAAATTTAATAATTTCAAGTATCGAGCAAAATCATTTGCACATCAACTCAAAGTGTGTCAATTACTTAAACTTGTTTTTGTGTATATTACGAATAAGAATAAAATTAAATTTAACAAATAACGTTATGTTAACTAAAGTACGACTTGGGTTCCGTGCGTGCCCTTTTCTATACAAACGAATACGCGTGCGTCAACTTGGCTATTTAACAAGTCGTTAAATAACCGTTTTCTAATTATTTAAACTGCAAAATATCCTGTAAAAATGATATTTAAAGCTTATATTTTAATATAGTATATCAACATGGAACCCCGTTTATCAAGAGCAAAACACGTTTTGGTAAATAATACAGTTTAATACGAACGGTAAAGTGATCTTACTATAATAAATACAATGTACTTTTTAGATGTTGTAGGATTTTGTCTGGGCAGTGTGTTTACGTTTTAGTTGCAAGTGTAAACGTAAATTTTCCGTATTTACAGATGTGAATAATAGACAATAATTTATTGAATATTGAAATAAAATCATATCCGAACAAATTTGTTTAGCAAAATTGTATTTTTCTTCTTTGTTAAATCTTCTTCTATGCTAAATTTAATTATGTTACATAATATTCCATGTTCAATGTGCGATTTATCATATGAATAGTCTTTATTTGTAGTATACGACAACCCTCTCAAATATTTTTTTGGTGTAAATCAATCAATCCTCTTCGCTTTTTCAATTTTTAATTTTCATTCACGGTCGTTTATTTAAAAATTGATTAAAGTATCACAAGCCTAAAGTCAGCCATTCATAATAATCCATAATCACTTATCTCTATATTCATTTTTCTATTATAATAATGTTTGTATTAAACGAGATTTGAAAATATCCTCTCATAAAAGAAGTTGATCACAAACTGACTCCCACACGGTGTTGAGTGCTCAGAGGTCACAGGCCACTGGCTTCATCGGGCAGGTAGTTCCATTATGTGAATGGGTAAATTAACTATTACAAAATGAGGGGGCACATTACATTGTACAATAGGGACACACAGGCGCGTACGCAGGATTTTTTCAAGGTTTTTTTTTTTAACATTTATAAATCGGGCCGAAAATTTCGCAACGACTCAGCCAGCCGCTGAATAAGTGGGGGGGGGGGGGGGGGGGGGGGGGGGGGGGGGGGGGGGGTAAGAGGTCACTTTTTTTTTTTTTTTTTTGGTCTCGAAATTTCAAAATTTGACATTTTGCTAGGTTGGGGGGGGGGGGGTAAGGTCAGCTTTTTTAGGTCAACCATGGGAACAATTATTATTATTTATTATTATTATAAAAATCCAAAAGGGGGGGGGGTTTAGAGAAATTTAGGGGGGGTTTTCACATAAAAAATTACCAAAGGGGGGGGGGGGGGGGAGTTTAACCCCCCAAACACTCCCCCTGTGTACGCGCCTGGGGACACACATTGTTTTTATTGTGCAGATCATACTCTTTTATTGACTTACTTATTGCATGAAACTATAAAACCAAAATTCATTTTGTATTCTAACGATTGGAGTACGAAGAATAATAACAGGTGAATGAAATGCATAAACACCACAAACGCCTGGGGAGGAAGCATTCATAAATTTGAATACATATAGTTGATAAACGACTCCGATGAAACTATAAAACCAAAATGAAATTTGCGTTCTGGCAATTGGAGTACAAAGAATGATAGCAGGTGAATGAAATGCTTCAACAGCAACACAAACACCTGGGAAGCTAGGAAGCATTCATAAATTTGAATAATTTAGTAGATAAACGACTCAGCATGTGGACGTTTGTTGGAGCAGAAAGCAGTGGATTCTTCACAACACGAACCCATTTAAAAGAATGTCGAAACGTAAATTAAATTTGGCGCGGTTGGAAAATCGTTCTACCGTGCGACTTGAATGGTACGATCCAGTAAATTAAAACAGTAAAATGGCTCTTATTTAAAAATTACTCATTAAATAAAACCCCAAACTTCAGTGATATCAGAAAAAAACATGTTAAATCTTACTAATAGTTAAAAAAAAAGATGTATAAACATTGTGAAAGTGTCGCATTCTACGATAAAAGACGCCGATTTAGCGAAGATGACGTCACTAGTGCGCTTGCATTAGGGAATTCAAGGTCAAAAGGTCAATTCAGACACTGATAAGTTATTGGTCGAGCCTTTTTGTTTCCTTTATTCCGACAAAATTATACAATCAATCAAAACAAGTTTAATACCAGAAGAAAGCTAACGATTAGTATTTCATTAACCGCTTGCCCCAAAGTCGCTTGACCACAGTGAAACGAGTGAGAGCTTGCGAGAGCGGCCAAAGTGTGATTGAAACTCGATATTTGCTCTTCCCCAACGCAAAAAGAGACGACATTGTGCTGGATAAATGTATTTTTTCCGAAAAAAGTACAGAAAATTTGCATATGTTCTTTTTATATTATACTTTATGAAATGTTACCCGAATGACTTCCGAGCGCCCCAATGCTGGAAAGAAACGCACATATTAGAAAACTTCACTTTTCATGGAAAAATACTTATTTGTTCTATGCACGCAAGTCAGATTGAGCGGATGATACAACGTTTCCATAATTATGTGACACTGCTTCATGGCAAGAAGATCCTTCATATAATTGAGGAGCGGCATTGAGGGACATCAGCATTAAGTAGGCCCTTTTACTCGATTCCCATTGACACAAAAAGCCTTCGTCAATGGAGTTATTGCCAAGAGCATGATTATCTTTAAAAATTTAGCATACCATATGTCACATCTTTCCTTTGTTCTAATATGCCCTTAAAGATGATCGAAAGCTTATAAAAGAAGTTGTATACATAGCTGGGAAGTTTCACATTATTTAGCCTATACTTATAATAAAATTTCAATTAATCTGATATTATAGGCAGTTTTATGTGAATAAAAATAAATAAATAGTAACAAAAAAAGAAATTATCCAATTATCCGGAATTACCAAAACAGACACTCGTAGTTTTCGGCATTGCGTTCCCCATCTACAGCTTTAGAGATTGTGTGTTTAAAGGAGAAAAAAAGAGGGGGGGGGGGGGACTACCACTTGGTCGATTTGTTTTTCTCTCCGAATCACTCGTTTAATCACATAGACTAGCTGGGCAAGGAGTAGTAGGGGGAGGGGTGGCGAAATTTTCTTTTTTGCCATCGGTTGAACGCCACTAATAAAAATATTGAAAGAAATACCTGGAATGTAGTCCTATGTACACATTTCTAAGTGCAGTGCATGCGACTTCCGGCAGGTCCAGGTCACCTTCCTACCAAGTTGATATTGCAATCCTTACAGTATATACACTGTTGCTCATAAAGTTGGAATATTTTTGTTTTACCCCAATTTACGGAATTATTTTAAAAATAATTAAAAAATAATAGATCTAGATAATAGTATACATTCTCAGATTTAACTGAATAATAATATGCCAATGTGTGTTTTCGGTGACTACTAAAGCATGTGTATGCTACTATGCTTATCAACTAGAGGACCTACGCCCTTAAGTCATAAATGACAGTAATAAGGATTAATGCCCCACAAAAAGGCACTAATATAGCACATCGACACGGTTTTGATCCTGGGGCCTCTCTGATCCGAGGCCGTTGCTTGTCACTGAACCATGACTGTACACAGCGGGGACTAGGGTAGGGGGCAGTTTACATAAATTTAAAAAAAAAAACAGAAAATGCAATAAATTTCAATAATTTATTGCATTTTACCCCGGTCCTCAACTTAAAAAAATCCTCTGGACGGCCATGCATTATAGCTCAAGGCATGGGCACACAGAGGATTTTGTTACGTTGGGAACCGGGGTAAAATGCAATTAATTATTGAAAATGTATTGCTTTTTCTGTTTTCGTGTCTCTAATTTAATTTGTTCGTAATTAGTTTTTAGGTTAGGTAATTAGGTAGTGTAACTCACCGCAGTACAATGTATCTTTTAGTGATGTTTTTGCATCTTCCTTTTGATCCAGAATGCTAAGTACGCATTATACAAGGTCATGAGCAGAAAGAGTAAAGATATTATTTTGGTTGAAATAAAGGAATAAAGAGCCAATTTTTTTGTTTTTTGGTGGGGGTCCAGTTTTTGATGAAAATTTCGCAACGACTCAGCCGGCCGCTGAATAAGGTGGGGGGGGGGGGGGGTAGGGGTAAGAGCACCTTTTTTAAAATAACTTTTTTGGTTCCGGACATTGGAAAAATAAGCCGACCGATATTTCGTGAGGGGGAGGGGTTATCCTCCGATACCCACACATTAAAACAAATTGAGGGGGGGGGGGGGGGGGGTTTAACTCTGACCCCCCCCCCCCCCCCCCCCCACGTCTGCGTACGCGCCTGGTGGCACCCTTGACATGCTTAGATTGTCTTAAAGATACTGTTGTTCATAAGTTTAACTTTTCTTTACCCGGTATTCTGCAAATGAGATGAGTCAGTCCTTCTTGTAAATACGGCAAGTCCAGCCGTAGAGCCTCTGGAGTAAGTTTGGGGACGGTACGGATGACGTCACCATTTCCTGATGTTACCGGCACGCAAGATATGAAACCACGCCCTGTGCCCACCGATGACCCCTGATGGTCTGGTAGGGAAAACACACGATCGAGGAGTCATTTTGGCTCGACGTTTTACGCGCCATGTGAAAATGATATCTTACAAAAGTGAATGCAAACATTAAAAGTGCAAATGTTGCTGTGAATTACTAAGGATATGCACTTGAAACTATAACAGGCTTAATTAACACATCTAATAACGCATTTGAAATATTGCATAGTGGGTGAGTGGCAGGCGTGTATGCAGGATTTTTTCAAGGGGGGGGGGGTTTAACATTTATAAATCGGGCCGAAAAATTTCGTAACGACTCAGCCAGCTGCTGAATAAGGGGGGGGGGGGTGTAAGAGGTCACTTTTTTTTTTTGGGGGGGGGGGGGTCTCGAAATTTGAAAATTTGACATTTTGCTCCGTTGGGGGGGGGGGGTAAGGTCAAAAAAAATCCAAAGGGGGGGGGGTTTAGGGTGATTTAGGGGGGGGGGTTTACACAAAAAAAAATACCAAAGGGGGGGTTTAACCCCCCCAAACACCCCCCCCCCTGCGTACGCGCCTGGTGAGTGGTATAAAACGCAGTTCTACGTTAGGCAAAACAAAATCGTTTAGGCCTACATGCAAGTGATGCCACGATATAAATTTCAATTGCAGCCGAGATGTTATTACTTATACATGTAGACCTACTAATCAAGTCTATGTAGGCAATTAGTGCATGTCTCTCTCACTAAAGAAACGCAATTTTTCATTTGGTTATTGATTTGTTTATGCAACATCACTCTTATAAATGCGCACCGGAGACCGCATCCATTTTTGAAGCAGTTTTACGTCAGAAAAAAGTACTCAACGGAAGGGTGATTTCGATTTTTATTGTCATCCGGTTTTCCTGAATATTTTTTTCATGTGATTTTTCAGAAAAAGGGTAAATCCTACATATATATCGATGCACGATAGTATTGCAGTGTAATGATTGAATGATTTTATTGCGAATAATCATGGTTATACATAACTTGAAGGCAAAAAAAAAAAAACATTTGGAGGTGGGGCAGTAATGATAATTGGTTTGATTGTGATTTACCTGTTGAGAGAATGCATCTCACAGCGAACCACATCAACCCTAAAATAAGCTGAATCAAGGCGAGGTGAAAAAAGAAGATAATAATATAAGAGTGATAACATAATAATATTGGGAAAATATCGTGGTATCGTGGTTCATTCACTTGACTCTCAATCCGAGGGTTAATGGTGCGAACCCCACACTGTAAAAAAATAATAGTCGAAATAACTCAATAAAATTGAGGAAAAGAATTGCCTTGTTTTTATTAAGTAAATATTACCTACGGCATCTTAAGTAGAATTTACTTATTTTGCTGAATAAATGTTTACTCAGTTAAATCAAGTTACATTAACGTAAATAATTTAAGTATTGTCATCATTTTAGATAATTAAAAAAAAGCTATGATAGGATTACATATTGCACGATTTGGTACCCATCTAATCTAACAAGTAACATCCACTAATCATTCACTACTTCTATTTAAGATTAATCACTAATCACTAACACTACTTCTATTTAAGATTTAACCGTATATATATATATATCTACCACCATCACAAACTATTACATACGCTTCAATTCGACACATATTGAAAGGCTCCAAATTTTATATATACTTGATCGTAGCATCTTAAAAGGAAAATTGGTTGACAATTTCCTGAAAAATCAAGTTTTGATTTGTTTTGAACTGGGTAACAATTAAAAATTGTCTTGTCTTTGCTTAGCCATGTTAAATGAATTAGTAAACGTTTTAAAGTCCTTAAATTTTCATTCAACCACAAAAAATAATTGTTTTATTTAAAAAAGAGTTTAATTTGGTCTTAATGAATATTAATAAATTATGTAAATATTTCTATTACGCACTGCATCGGTCCTTACTTTAAAAAATAAGAATAATCAACATAAATTGTTTGAGTAATACGTATAATTTCTGATTTTGAGTTAAAACTACTAAATTAATACAAGCTGAAATTACTTAAAGTTCTTATGTATTTGATTTTACTTAAATATTCCATGTATGTTCTACTAAATTGAAAGTTTGAGTTAACAAGACTTAAATTTAGTGCGTAAGTGGCAAAACTAATGTTTTCAAATAAATTCTATATGGAAAAAATACGTAAAAATTACCAATGAACAAATTCTTTTTTTACAGTGCAGCTCGGCACTAATTCCCTTTGGTAAGACATTGGGTGCGTTTATTGGGTCTTGCCACTAGATATGTACATATCGTACCCCACTATCATACCCCACTATCGAACCCCACTATACGAAAGTGATTTGCAGGATGTCGCGTTTATCGTCTCTTCACGATTCAAAATAAAGGCCTTGTGTCTGCGCAGCTGTTTTGACCCGGGAAGCAGACAGTTTCTCGGAGGTCATCTACACACACATGCTTGTACACAACAGATGGCGCGCACTAGCCTCGGAACCGGAAATTAACCTGGGTGGTCCGATTTGTATGTGGGGTTCAAAATAGCTTTGCGTTTATCATCTCTCAGAAACGTGATTCTGGCTGTATGTCACATTCAAAACACCTTTTTGCGTCTTTAGATATGCCCATATCTAAAGACCTTTAAATAGGGCTTTGCGTTTATCACCTTCTAAATTTGCCTGAAAGACGTTTGAGAAACCTGATTCTAGGCAAAAATTTGGTCAATAAACGCACCCAATATTGATCCACATTAATTTTGCTACTCTCCACCCAGAGGTAAATGAGTACCTGGCTAATGCTGGGGTAGACAAGCTTATCATCATTATACGACATTTCTAACTACTTGATAGTGCTATAGCATAGGCACGATACGCAGTGATAGTTACTACCGAATAGGCTTACGGATGCCTGTATTGCTCACCAGCATGTATATTTAGTCCTGCTGAAGAAAACGGAAGACACTTTTGTCCGAAAATAGAATAAAACTCAACGATCAATTCGGTTTAGGGGGGGATCGTCCCCCCCTCAAAATTTGAAAAAAATGCCCCCAAAAATGTATAGCAAATACTGACTAAAGATTGCAACACACTTTTAGGCTCTGGAGGGCCGAAGAGTGTAGCGTTTAGACAAATAAAAATGCAAAAATTTTCTCACTCAGCAGCTACGCTTCCTCGCATAATATCCTTCAAAATGTATAAGTAAATACCGAGAAAAGTGAAGTGTGGAAAAAGTATATTGCTTGTTTTTATACTATAGTTTTGCTAAGGAATGTAGTTTTTTTGATACAACCAAAACTTCAAAACCTGTGAGAGGATAGTAACTTCCGTCACCTTCATCCCTCTCATTTACTATGCTCCCTCGCACTTGCGTATTGATGGTGATGGGGGGGGGGGGGGGGAGCTTGGGGGAAGTTCTCCCTCAAAAAATTAAATTAAAACGTGGTTTATTTCTAATTCGATACCAGTGATTTACAAATGTTGCTGAAATGGCATTTTCCCCCTGAGCTTCCGGGGGCTCTGCCTCCTGGACCCCACCAATTAAATGCCCTGAGGCGGTCCTTGGATGCTCATCTGATCGTAATTACATGCCTAAAACCCCTGAGCTTCTGGAGGCTCCGCCCCCTGTACCCCACTCCAATTAGTGACCTGCATGTCAGTGCAAGTCACAAATAAGGTATAAAAATGTGCTACTCTGACCGTAATTAAATTCCTAAAACTCCTGAACTCCCGGGGGATCTGCCCCATGGATGCTCATCTCACCTCAATTAGATGCCTAAAACCCCTGAGTTTCATGGGGCTCCGCCCCTTGACCCCCGCCAGAGATTTGCCCCTGGACCCCACGCCAATTTACGCTCCATTGCTTCGCTCGCTTTGCTCTACCTGATCGTAAATACTTAGCCCCCCTCCCCACTTTGAAAAAAACGTTGCCTGGGGCAGTATTCTGAACCCTGTGTTATGTCTAATATTGTTGTATCTTTGAAGATAAGATAAAGTTGGTATTCTGAACATTGTTGTAACTTTTGTGTTATCTTTTGTTGTATCTTCCAGAGATAACACAGGTTGGTATTCTGAACATTGTTTTATCCCTGTGTTATCTCTTGAAGGACCGCCTCTATCTTATCTTTGACCATTGATGACACGCCCATTTTTATGGACCCTACCAATCAAAATCTATTTTATATAAGCATGATAAGTAGATCAACCAATAGGAATACTTTATGCCATATCTGAAGATGCGCCTAGCGCATACTAATCTTGGGCGTAATTAGTTATTTGAGCACTTATTACGCGCGTCATCATTATGCGCTGTTAAATGTGGATCATGAAGACAAATCACGCTTTCACTATATTGGTTAAGATGAGAGCATTAAAATAGTCCTATCCTAGCATGTAATATCTTAGAAAGTTCTCATCTGTGATGTTTCCGGTCAACACACAATCTTCTTCTAACTCGTCTATTGGCACGAAGTTGGTTCTGGGCAAAAAATATTGCCGCCATTATATCACCACGAAAGATACAACAACCCCCTACCTGTTGTAAATATTGTTGTAAATACCATGCAAGATAAGATAAGATAAAAGATACAACAACTTTCAGAATACCAATTATCTCGACATATTATCTCCCGTGCGCATATGCAAATGAGAATTAAATGTCACTTTATTAATAATACGCACAATTACAAGTGCACCAAAGTATGAGCGCAGGCGCGGCCAATAAGATGAGAGAAAAGATACAACAAAAGATAACACAAAAGTTACAACAATGTTCAGAATAACAACTTTATCTTATCTTCAAAGATACAACAATATTAGAGATAACACAGGGTTCAGAATACCGCCCCTGAACATTGTTGTAACTTTTGTGTTATCTTTTGTTGTATCTTTTCTCTCATCTCATTGGCCGCGCCTGCGCTCATACTTTGGTGCGCTTGTAATTGTGCGTATTATTAATAAAGTGGCGTTTAATCCTCATTTGCATATGCGCACGAGAGATAATATGTCGAGATAGTTGGTATTCTGAAAGTTGTTGTATCTTTTATCTTATCTTATCTTGCATGGTATTTACAACAATATTTACAACAGGTAGGGGTTTGTTGTATCTTTCGTGGTGATATAATAGCGGCAATCTTTCTTGCCCAGAACAACTTAGTGCCAATAGACGAGTTAGAAGAAGGTTGTGTGTTGACTGGAGACATCACAGATGAGAAATTTCTAAGAAATTACATGCTAAAATATGACGATTTTAATGCTCTCATCTCTGTGATGTTTCTTGAAAGCGTGACTTGTCTTTATGATCCATGTGCCACATGCTCAGCGCATATGAGGACGCGCATATATAATAAGCGCTCAATTAACTAATTACGCCAAAGATTAGTATGCGCCGCGAAGATGTAGCATAAAGTACTCCTTTTGGTTGACCTACTTATCATGCTTATATAAAATAGATTTTGATTGGTAGGGTCCAAAAAAATGGGCGTGTCAAGAGTGGTCAAAGATAAGATAGAGGCGGTCCTTCAAGAGATAACACAGGGATAAAACAATGTTCAGAATACCAACTTACAACAATATTAGCGCTGTGTTATCTCTGGTAGATACAACAAAAGATAACACAATACTTACAACAATGTTCAGAATACCGCCCAGGGCCTGCGTAACATGTGAGAGTGGTGGTAATGCGGTTTTTCTACCCCCCCCAACGTTTTTGCTCATTACGCCACTGCACCCTCGTCCCTCACATTTCGTCCCCCCCCCCCCCCGGTCATGAAAAGAAATCGCCGCCCCTGCCCAGTACTGCATGTATTACCTATATGAAGCATGTTCCGATTACGTACTATTTCTTTGTAATGTTCGCACATTCAAAAGGTAACGGACGAGAGTATTGAAATTTGCTTGAGGTTGATGTCTAGAGTATTTGCGAACGTGTTTAATTAATTTTGTAATATAATTGATCTGCTGATGTACGGTATTAAGAATTACGTCTACGATGAATATCAAAATATTTCGATGGCCTCAATTCCGACGTGACAAACAAACGAACAAAAACAAACAAACAAAAACAAACAAACAAAAAGCAAGCAAACTAGGCAAACAAACATTAAAAAACGCACACTTATCTTCCTGTATGTCCACATGGTGAACGGAGCTTTATGCCGCAGTGTTGATGAAGGATGCCTGACGCACTCATGACAATAAATGACTGTCCAAGATATTGATTAATTGCCATTATTCAAGGCTTATAGCTGCTCTATCATAATTAAACAAAAAAAATACATGTTTGCAAGTGCGTTGGTGAATATGCACTGCATGCAGGTGTCCGTCTCATTTTTGTCTTTTCTTGTTCTTTGTAAATAGTAATTTGAATAGGAATATTTTTTGTCATTTATTTTATATTTGAAAGGTGTTGTAACGATTCAAGCTCTATTTGCTTATGTTTCATCACCTTTGTGCGTTCATTCTTTATACTGTATATTAGTTGCAACTTGTCTTTGATAAAACATTGTTATATTCTTTTTCACGTGAAGTCAATTAAAATGGATTGTAAAATTGAAAATGATTTGTTATATTATATTCTTTTCATGTGATGCTAACTTCAATGAATTGTGAAATTGTGAGCATGCATGCATGCATAAATAAATGTTGACAACATACGTACGCCGCCACCAGCTGCGTGCTTAATTATTCATCAAGACCACGTGAACGGTATCCGTAACCAATCAGATCGTTTCGTCCATGCATATGGTCCGCAGTCATCAATTGCACTGGAGGTAACGAAACCAACACCAGTTTTAAAGAAGACAAAAGTTTAAGAAAAGGGTATATAGGACTACACAGACATAGTAATGACAGTTGGTCCGAACACCTTGTCATATTTCGAATGTACGAGGGCATTTAAAGAACCATACTTTTCAGGGGAAATTTTCCAATTATATTATTCCACAACATAAAGTGAATGAAAAAGCTCACAAATCATTTTTCATCTTTCCCAGAAGTTAACATTCTATTTGACACGTACGAATGAAAAGATGGAAAGTCAAAATCAAACATCATGGAAATAGAAGTGGAACACAAACAAAAAACAATTTTTTTTTTTTTTAAAGTGAGATAAACACGTTTAGCACGACTTGTTCTCTGGTCGGGTTGGTTGAATGCAAGCCATATACATGTATAACCAATGATCGATGAGCCTTCATAACGTGTTATCTATTTTCTCTCTTCTTTTTTTGAAAAGCTTTTTAAAATATATTTGCAACAATCTCATCACTCAGATTACCCTAATGCTTGATTGTACATATGCAACTAAGATATAAATGTTAAAATGATACGTGGGGAAGTTGGTGTAACGTACGTCGCATGCAGGGAAACGGTAAAATAAATAAAGCTGATTCTACATCTGACCAAGTCGTCCCCACTTACCAAACCAAACTCGACAACTAAGCCATTGGTATGATAAGCACGTCCTATTCTTCGTCCAACACCAAACACGGTCTGTGTTTCCAAAAGCTTGACAAGGTGTCACTAAACATGTCAAAAATTATGTTTGAAGTACAAATACCCAAAGTTTACACCATGTTTAGTTTGCTCGCTCCGCATTATCTGTTCTTGTCTCAAGATATGGGACAAAATCTAATTTGGGGTTCTAATTTCTTCTACGACCTCTACCTTAATTCATATCCTCTACTTACTTTGAGTGGTATTATATTCTGCTCTCTGATACGATCATAGGTTGGATGTGAGTGAGGTTTTACGTGATAGCAGTTTAAGGTGACCTGATTGAAAGCACGAACAAAAATCACACTCAAGATAATCGAGTAAACGAAACGATAGAGGATAGAGAGGGTCGAGATACAAGGGAAGGGACAGAAGGAGGGAAGAAAGAGAAAGGAAGAGAGAGAGAGAGAGAGAGAGATAAAGAGAGAGAGAGAGAGAGATGGGAGAGAGATAGAGAGAGACAGAGAGAAGAAGAGAGATAGAGAAAGAGAGGAGAGGAGGAGACGGAGGAGTAAAAACGACCATACGATCTGGTTAAGATCCGAATTTGGAAGAATTTGTGACAGCATTTAATATAAACATTCATACGTGTACAATCTTAACGAGCGAGGATCTAAATAGTTATTACGATTAATAAAATCTAAGTTTCAAGAGATTTGACGCTTCTTGAAAAGAAAGTAAACAACATATCACAGTTTCATTTCAAAAGGAGGTAAATCCGTTTCATTCCAAAAGGAGCTAAATCCACAAAATCTAAAAAAAATTGTTAAAATCACAAGTAACTGGTAGATTGTTTTTCTTATCATATATTATTGGTCAAGGACGACACCTTTAAGATATATAACAGCATGACGGTACATGGCTAAAGGGAAAGTGGAGAAATAAAAAAGGTGATTTACTCAGAAGTACCCAAAGTGGATTTAGCTCCTTTTGGAATGAAACCGATTTGGATTTAGCTCCTTTTGGAATGAAACATGATATTGTACCTAAATGTTTTCATACTTCCTGGTGAAATTTTCGAATGTGATATAGTGCATTTTGTCCCCATGTAGGAAATCATTATTTTAAGACAAATAACCCAATTTTGATAAAATATGGATTTAGCTCATTTTGGAATCAAGCTCTTCATATAGTCTTTGACAATGTCAGTACTTTGGCCAGTGATTTAATTGACCAATTTAATATCTTTTTTGGAAATTTAGACCCACAACTCCACAGGGCACTGGCGTGTCCGAATATGGTCTACTGGCGGCTATCCATCTACGGGGTGTCACAGTACATATGACATCTCATATTCATCCCAATGAAGGTTTTTTGTCCACGGAATTAACCTTCAAAATGTCAATAGTAAATGCATTCACCACATTACTAAAAATGTTCTTAACAAATCAAAACGGATGAAGCGAAACGAATTTAAACAAACTTCAAATTTAATACTCAATAATAATAGCAACCTTAAAACAAAAATCGGGCGTTGAGATAATTGTCCTACATCGGAAAGCGCCATATTGTACACACAGAGAAAAAGAGGTTTAAATTTATAGGGAGTAAGATGCTTGTCGCATAAGTGACACCCCTCAGGGAGTAAATTTACTCCCCAATGTAGGGAGTAAATTTACACCTTACAAGAAGGTGTACATGTGCACCCCAAGGTTATGATTTCTTATGCACAGCATCAACCAATTGATCATCCCTCACGCAATCAATCATCCCTGCTTCTATTCACCTAATAGTCACTGATTATCACCCTTTTGTCTACCTGTCATTGCTCTCACCTGTTTTACGAGTTACATGTCGAAAAGCTTTATTGCTTAATACCTAAACAACAGCTAGTGTGAACTCAAGACAAGTGCAGGCTGGCCTGGATGGATCAAATGTAGTGGAAATACCTAAATACACAATCCTGCCTTCTCGAACACGTATAAGAAGGCAAATATGTACTAGTCAGTTATCAAATATAACCTTCGGTACAAAAGGGGTACAACCCCTTATTCTTGATCAGATAACTTTCACACAAATAATATGCCCAAATGAAACATGATAATTCCCCCAACATGACTAAAATATGTCAATTATGCTAATTTCCCTTTATTTGGCAGTACCTATATCAACACGGTGAGCCATTGCTGTAGCGCATATGCACTCACAAATAGGGTGTAAAATTACACCCTTAAATGATTTTTCCGTGTTTTACTCCCTAAAAGTTGTAATAGGGGGCGCCCTATTTTTCCAATTTCGTTTTACTCCCCAAAACACATTTTATTTCTCTGTGTGTACGTCACGAACAATCATCATTTACTATCCTACCCCTTGTTCTTTTCGGATTTTTTTCTCAAAAACTCTCTGATTTCAATGACGTTGTTAACTGAATAAAATGGATTGTATTATATTTCATTTATTTCTACGACCGTGACGTCATGCCAACAAAGACCGTCATGCAAAGAGATCGATTTAAGACTCTGTGTGTAAATTATTAGCGAATGTTACCTGCGTGTAATTCCTCAATCTATCTTGGTCCGAAAGTATTTTGGCGAAGTGTCAATTGCTTCAACGATGAAAAATTCTTATCGAGAGAAGCCTTTTTTTTTTTGGATGGAGAAACACACAAAAACTCAAACAACGCTGTACGAAACTTTTTGTTTCTAACCGAATAGATAATTGGATTTGAACAAGAATATACGAAAGCTAAGCAGACGAATATCCGGTAAAGGTCCGAGTACAAGAAGGTTCGATAAAGGTCGAGGTTGAAAAGAAAGAAACAAATTTGATCCGGCGACCAGCAGACAATATAAGTTACGACGACAATTAGAACAGTTCGTGTCATTCTTTGCTTTGTCTGTAAGAGCTTCAGCGAGGGTGGGGGCACGTGTCCGTTGACCTGAAAACTCCGCGCCAGAGCATGAAGTTCCCGGATGATGGCAAAATGGCTGCCGGTCATGATGGAGACTGGAATCAGGTATTCAAACATGAAAAGCAGGACTCCCGCAGTCACGTGCACTCCGCGTGTCGGGAATTTAGTCACACAGGTATAGTGCATGCTGTCGTGGCTAGAAATAGTCAGAATGTAGAGATTCAAAATGGCGGATCCGAGCCAGGACATTCCAACTAGGCGGACTGATCGTTTGACTGTGAATAGAAACCTGAATCGGAACGGATACTTGACAGCAACTAGCCGCTCTACGGATATTACGGTGAGTATGAACACTGAAGCAACCACGGATATCCACATTAAAATATTTGAATACTCGATCCGGCAGTAGAGCATGCCCTTCCAGTTTGGAGGCACCGTTATGAAACTGGGGCGTGGTATCATCCAGAACGACGTCAAGAAGTCGGCTACTGAAAGACTGCCGATAAGAACGTTGGCCGTGAACTGGACAGGGCGACGTCGGCGTACGATCACGGCGATGACGAGAAGGTTTCCGACCATACCGGTTATAGAAAGTACGAGTTGAACTATGACCCACCATGTCCACATAAATGGAGCCCATTCCCATTCACTCTCATCAGAAATGTTCGTACCATTCATTCTCCGTGATTTAAATTCTGCAAATACAAAAAGGTATAATTAAAAGGATCAAATTGTTGTACGCGATTTCACTATTAAAATAAAATGAGTTGACATGCACATGCGTCGAAAGGCAAGACGAAAAGAAGAAAAATAATTCAAGAGAAAATGAATAAACGAATATAATCCAAGAATGAGGAATCTCAGCAATTAGCCTATGTGGCGCCATTTTCCAGTTTTTAAAAGAAAGTGCACAGGCAGGCACATATTGAATTAAAATACACTGAGGGGTAAAATAAGAAGTAAAATACTTGTGGATCGTTAATAGGGAGCCACAATTTATATGTGTCAATGCCCTATCAGTTATCATTATATTATTATGAATATAACTATAGTCAGCCTTTCTTGACCAAATTATCATTCATCATTTGATACTTATAAGCATAATCAGTATTCCGGCAAGAAAAATAAATGTTCGCGATTTTGTTTTCGCGTTAAAACTGTGTACGTACCTTTAAAATTAGAGTATTCTTCGCTGGTTGTAGGCTCGATGAATAGTATAATACACTGTGATAGTTTTATTGCTAAATACATGTACGAAACTATATAAGAGGCAAGATGCTGGCGGAAGATGGATGTATCATTCTGGGAAGAGTATACATCTTTGACAATGTTCGAGTATATGCGCTGCATATATAGCAAAGTGTCTGTAAACATTTTCTTATTGGTCGTTTTCTGATTCCCCAAATCTCTTTTCGTGTAATCAATACGTTCTGAACAAGTAACTAAAATAGGCGCCCCCTTTATCGAATTGTCGTGCTTTTAAAGTTGTTTGACAAGTCCGCAACAACAAAGGAATCTGGTTTATTTCGTAGTTCACCTCCTCCCTCTCTCTCCCTTGACGTAACTCAAGATCTTCTTCTTCTTCTTTTCTCTCTTTTGAATCAACGCTAGATTATTCAGATTACCTCTGAATGGATTATTCCTGCAGACTCGAAACATCACATATCCTGTACATAGACATTTAGCTCTCTTTTGGGTTGCTCCATTTTTTCATAGGGGTAATTTTTAAGATCGGGTTGTACCGTTGTAGCATTCACTTGTAAAAAGTAAACAAAATGCTGTAAATATGGAAACTTGTTGTTTCAGATGTTTCATGAAACTTCTGAACATTATCCTGTTAAATTCATGTGTATTCACATTATTGTGGTAACAAATTAAATTGCATTGATAGCTCAAGAAACATTTATCTACAAATAATGTCAAGTGTCATTTTTATTTAAAGGAAATCAATTCTTTTGAAAGGTACAATTCAAATAAGGAAATGTGCTGCTTATTGTAGCAACACAACAAACAACTTTTATAGAGATAAATGATTCTGATGAGACATTCCATGAATAAGCATGTTTGAAGCATTTAAGTGCTCCTTAAAACTAAAGATACTGTAAATCAACATTGTGGGCAAAAATAATGAATATTCAGGAATTTTATGTAGGATTTGGTTTTTAAAATCAATCTTGTGCTACAACATGCACCCATACAAGAAGAGATATTTCTAAACCAAATTTCAAGCAAGTATAAATCAGAAAGTTTTAATCTTGTCCTTTGATGTACCAAGTGAAATAAGTAACAAGTATTCTTGTATTGTCGTCATATAGTCATGTTCCTCGATTTTTATTCAAAAAAGTCTGTACAAGTAAAAGTGTTTTTGTTCGTTTACAGTTTATTGGTATGTATAGATTTATCCATTTTCTCTGTAAATATAATTCTGTGTTTCAAATTTGTGAAGAATTTTGCGTAGTTTTTTTGAGATCCTTTTTCATCCAGATATATTACATTTCTGTATCAAACAATGATACAAGTGTAGGAAAGGAAAATTACAATTGAATACACAGGGAATTGGTTGAGGTTCCCAAATGGAGAAAAGAAATATTACCTTCATGTAGGAGTTAAATTGAATATTTAGATGTTTGTGTTCTTCATGTCTTATGTTCAATGTAATTTCCAGTTTGATGCATGGGACATTATTTATTGTAAACCCATGTGTTTTCCCAGTGCTCTTGACAACAGTTATTACAAAATATAATGGACTTTTAATTTGAATTAAGCTTTCAAAAATATGAATGGATTTTTCAAAAATATAAATTGAGTTTTCAAAAATGTGAATAGCGTTTCCAAAAATATGAATGGAGCTCATATCGTAAACTTACTTAAAAAATCTTTGGAGCTGTTAGTCAAAATTCACACTGATACATATATCGTTATCTATGTCCATGAGACAGCAATGGTGCTATGTCTGAGTAATTACGGGTGTCACTCCTTTACGAAAGTATGAAAGAAAAACAAATTTCATGATGCTGCCATAAATCCAATTTTCCTCAATCTCCACTTTTTGTCTAGTAGATTTACTATTTAGTTGCCAAATGATTGAATTTAGCCCGCATATCTCAATTTACCATTAAAATTCCATGATTTGTAATTGGCTGTGGTGCTAATAGAGGCAGCACTATTGTTCACCCATTCGAGAAAAGACTTTTTACAACGTAAGGGCTACTCTTTCTTCTTAAAATTGGCAACACCGGTATATTTTTTCAGAATGGTATGAACAAACTGTGATTGAAAACCCTTTAAACGTTTTGCCAATTCAAGGATGATAACTTCATAATTGTCCAGCATGGGCACAAACCCAGAGTGCCATTGACGTTTTAAATGATACAGATGTTTTAGGCATTCAAAGGGAAATACTTCGTGATAAATGTGTCTCATCTTCACATGTTATTCTACAAGTTTTGTGTCTGTACATAGAATATCATTCATTTTTGGAAGGCTTTTGCTGGTGTTTTATCAGAAATCTTGTACGGTTTGTGTCATCTAATGTTGGTAAGTTGTTATTAAATTGCAACATTTGTTTAATAAATGTCATGGCTGTGTCTTTTTTATTCCTTTGAATGTCAGTGTACATCATTGTTTAATCTTTCTTTTTGTATGAAAAATAAAATGTGTTTAAGATTACTTTTAAGACTCCTGTCGTAAAAATCAAACGGTCATTAAAATGGGTCATAATTTTGAAAGACTTTTATATTCCCTCTTTAGGGTGAAATGCAGTGGCTGGAATCCCATAACAAATGTAATTTTAAATGAAATGCAAGTTGATGGGGACATTCTCTCCAGGTTCATCCTTCCTCTTCCTGATGTATTTTTTCTTCCTCTTCCTGATGTATTTTTTCTTCCAATATTTCCCTCATTCTTTAATTCTTCCTCTCTCTCTCCCATCACTCTCCCATCACTCTGGGATGAAAACAAAGTATTTCACAAGCATGAGAGGGTTGGGTTACTTGTAAATTATTATAACATAGTTATATGCACAATATAGTGACAGTAAGAAGACCTAAAATTGTCTCGGGGACCATTCTAACTTGTAAATTGGCACTTTCTAACTAAATTCGCTTTCCAGTATGATTGCGATGTACATGTACATACATATTTCACAGTTAGTTAACATAACTATCATTTTTATACGATCAATACAAACATCTATTTGTATCTCCTGATATATATAATTATATATATATTTATTCACAAAAAGCTGAAGCTGATTATAATGATGAAAAATAGATTTCTATTTTCTCACAAAAATCAAGTAAAACATTTGCAATGCTATACATAATAATGGACACAAACATCAACTCCAAATATTTTTATATCTTAACAATTTTGTCTTCAGATGACACTTTATAATGAATCATAATATTGCATTTTGTAGTCGAGTGGCATTTAAATACGTGTACAACTGTATATAAGAATGACTTAAAGAGAAACGTCTACATACAATACAATACAGAGGGCATGCCAACCTTTATGATGGGGCTACTTTTGATATGCGTTAAATAAATACAGATAAATAAATGGCCAACAGGAGTTGGTATGGATAAACTGACCAAACCCCAACCAATAAAACTTGTAGTTTATGTGTTATAAATCTGAGTGAAACAGCTATAAACAGAATGATAGAAAATGGACTCCACATCAACGTAGAATATACTATAATTTATAAATTTGACAATCTAATGTCATAATTATTCTATTCAGTCTTGTCTCAAAATCATTTTTTTTCTTTCGCATTCTGTTCAGTTCGGTTCATATTAAAGCGATACTGAACTGATAGCGTTTATTGGACAGTGCCATCTTATGGTCAACTTGCCAACAGAGCGTAACTCGGCTGACCTGAGATGGCGCTAGAGGGAATTTTTCGGCAGTGTACAGTATGGCTTTAAAGTAACAATTAAATTGTACTACACTCTTATTTCCACGGCGTCAAATTTCACTCTAAATGGCGTCAGCTGGGAGTCAACTCTATTCCTAGTTTAAGTGACACGGATTCCGAATCAATTTGACTCGGATTGTGTGGCATCAGCTGAGAATTGACTCAATTCAGAGTCAAGATATGACTCCTTTTCCGTGTCACTTTAACTAGGAATAGAGTTGACTCCCAGCTGACGCCATTTAGAGTGAAATTTGACGCTGTGGAAATAAGAGTGTAGGTCTGATTCTTGTTTTTATTTGCTCTGCCTTTGAACTCGCCAATATACAATTTGCACAACTTGCCTAATCAAGGCAGTGAAGTCGTGGGGAAATATGTACGTATGCGCAGATGTAAAATTTGTAATCAATTTCAGGTATATATACATGTGTATATGTCGTACTAATATACTGAAAAATAACATTGATTATTTGGTCGTTATTCACGCAGTGGCAGATCCAGGGGGGGGGGGGGGTGGGGGAAGCGGGGCCCTCTCCCCTGGTACAAAAATACAGTTAAAGCACGTTAATTTTACATTTGTTGGGAGATGGGCCTCCC
This sequence comes from Strongylocentrotus purpuratus, assembly GCF_000002235.5. Lineage (NCBI taxonomy): Eukaryota > Metazoa > Echinodermata > Echinoidea > Camarodonta > Strongylocentrotidae > Strongylocentrotus > Strongylocentrotus purpuratus. The sequence continues at coordinate 10,785,636 of NW_022145600.1, forward strand.
CTAGCGCTCAAAGGGGGAGTGCAATTTTTCAAATTTTCGAGCCCCCCCCCCCAAAAAAAATAGTACTCACTACACCTCCCCCCCCCCGGTGATGCGTCCCCCTACTGAGTCCATCACTAAAAGGATTTGTCGCCGTGGCTTTACATTGTTTAACGTCTTTGAAAACAAATCTCCCCACAACAAGGCTGCAGCTAAATGGCGCCAACAAATTCCCCTCATCACACAGTCTACATGGTGTAGCCAAGAACTTCACATCTCAGTGCGATAACCCCTCTCCGTGCATACGTCTTAGGATGAACGCGAACCAGTCTGGTGACAATAGGCTCAGGCAGCAGAGAAGTGACGGGAGATGACTTGTCGTAATTGGCGGGAAACACCTAATGAACAAAGTCGAAGAGAGGAAGTTCAATACAACTTACAATGACTATACTTTTATCAAACTATATAAATTTAAATTAAAGCTGATATTAAAAGATGAAACGATATAAAGTTTAGAGGTCATAGCGAGTTGTTTAGTGATATATTATACAGGTTTAAACGGATAGGAATACTGTTCATGATACGAAAAAGTAAACGACAGGCAGTCACAAGGCCAGATAACCCTACTAAAACAGAAATTGACTCGACCAACACTTTCACATTGTAAGGGAAAAAGCAGGTATTATATACACCTACCCCGCCGGTTTATAGTCCATCCAAGCAGTATTCTGCCCCCTCTTTTTACATTTTACCGCTGCTTCGGTCTCTTGAACCTCGGTCTCGGTCAACTCGCAGAATACCAGACCAGAAATTTCTTTGGTCTCTTGTATATGACGTTCGGTCTGGTGGACTTTTATTCTGTTAAAACAGCTTTGTCGCTAGACTATTTTCAGAGTAAAATCTTCCACCCCCCGTAAAGAGGATAATTAGTTTTTACAACTTTCCGACAAGGCTCAACAAGATTTTGGAATGGGAGCGGTCACCCCCACAGACTAGTAGGACACACCTTAAAGATACTATGTCCCATTTGCAGGCCCCCCAAAATGAAAAAGTTAAATTCCAACTGCATTTGAAAGAAAATACTTATTTAGAACTTCCCTAAAAAAGTTGGGGCTTGAAAATGTCTTCAAGTGGGAAAATAATGAATATCAGTTGTCAAATCGACTTCAGGGCTATAAAGCCCAAAAGTAATAGTCTTGATTTTCAGACAATAATATTGTACCGAATGGTCATACGTTTTATGCTGCGCAAAGATTCAATCAGTTTAATCTTGGCCATCACAAGAAGTGGGTTATTGATGTAGACAAATGCTCATGTAGCCTTTACAACTCTTTTCATGTATGTTATTACCAAAGAAGAAAAAAGCCAGTCAGTCACTCAATAGTGTCTGACAGTGAAGTCTAGCAAGTAAACGGGTTTCCTTGCATAATTTGAATACGAGGACACTGCTAACGTTTAAATTTCACAGATAGGACATACATGACATATTCATAATTCCTACAAAGTTCTACAGAATTTGAGGTTGGCTGCAAAAGGGACATAGTACCTTTAAAGTGTGAAACTTCGGCCTACTATAAAAATACATCATCAGAACATGATCATAGAGACTATCAAGAAAACCAACCAAGATTTATTTCAATACCCTGGTGTTATCTCCCATTACAATTTTCTTAAGATTATTTTTGGAAAGCCTCGCGATCGTGTTCTCGTAGACCAATTTGTTTTTCTTTGCCTTACCCTTGTCGATCCACACTCTTCCCATTCTTGCCAATCGATGTCATTTGTCGAGGGAGAGCGAGAAGGATGTCGTCCAATCCTTGTTGACTGGATGGCCACGCCCTTGTGTGATAACTCCTGTCACGCGATGATCAGTCACAAGGTCGATCTGAAATAATAATAATAATAATCTTTTAAAGTCGACTCCAAATTTTATTAAGTTAACCCTAATAAGGCCGGGGGGCCATTATGGCCCCCCCTCCACAATTTTTCTGATTGCTCGAGAACGCATATGGATGGCGCCCCGCCGCTCGCTGACTTTTTTCTTTCAAGCCTTGCGCAACTTTTAAAATAATTTTTTTGAAAATCGGACCTACGGTTACAAGGTCACGTGACCTTTTGTCCTTGCATGTCAGCCTGAAAATCGCTCATTTTCGTGATTTGTGTACAAAATGTATGGCAAAGTCATTTTTCCTAAAAACAGATCAAACATGGGTTATTGGGTCTTGGTTAAAGTTTAGGTGGTTGTTTTGGGAATCAAAATAGTTGAATTGTAGTAAAAGATGAAATAAAACAACAAAAACAATGAAATACATAATTTAAAAAAACAATGAAATACATAAGAAATTATCAAAACAAGGGATAACATAAGAGATAAGCTGGCTCTTCCAAATTTGTTGTCGTATTATTATTCAGAATGGTCTAATGAATATATCTAGTGAAAAAGAATGCTTAAATATGAATAATATATGATTTATGGGTAAAAATGTGATTTTTATGACTTTATTTGCATAAATTACCATAAATATGCAAATGAGTGAATTTTTCAAAAAATTGAAATTAACATATTATTCTTTACACTTCATTTGATATGCGTGCAAATTTTCGCGGCGATCGGCCGCTTCGCGGCCGAGATCTTAAGGGGGGCGGGCCATAATGGCCCCCCCCGGCCCTACTAAGACTTCAAATAGCCCGGCCCTATTAGGGTTAAATCTAAAATGGAAATTCTTTTTGTCCAATTGATCGTGAGCCCGGCAGCCTCTGAGCAGCGCCAGATCGACGTTGCTCTATCCCTTATTGTTGAACGTAAAACAAAGTAGCAGCAACTCCCGTCTTTTAACGTCTTTTGGTATGACGCGGTATAAGTGTACAAATCACCAAAACATATTCGCTCTGAATGCTGGGGATTCAATGTCGCTAATATAATCATGTAGTTAAAATATGAGCTTCAAATATGCGTTAAAAGAAATATTTCAAATTGAAATACATCCTCAATCATCATAAAAGCGACTTGTGAGTAGACAATTCGACGCATCCACGCGCGCCAGCATATAAAGGCTCACACTGAACCCAAATTGGTAGCGATATACTTCTTTATTGCTTGCAGCGAGGAGCCATTGCGGCCCTTCAACTCGGTGATTGCTAGGCGTTGTGGCGTGCGCCTGTAATCCAGCTAACAGTGGAAGTTACAAACTGATTCAGCCGAGGACGCAGGTTCGAAACTGAGTCACGTCTTTCGGATGGTGACGTTAAAGGTCGGTCCCCAGACGTAAATAATCATATCTGATTGATACACGTCTGTAAAAACCCAATTACACACACACATACACACACACCAAGCTCCTTGTGTCGGGTTTTTATATATTCGTCATTTTCTTCATCCTCCAAGTTATTTGAGGTTGGTTTATACATTTTAGCTGTACACAAATTATTTTTAGCTGATTAGTACCATTCGAAGACATACGTGTATAAGCTTGGGTTCTCATGGGGAATTCTATAGCATTAGGGTATTTATGCGATAACACAATCTGATATTATGAGGCACTGGGTGTGGCCTTTACTTTTGCAACCGACAGGTCTTATAAAATGCACTGCACCATCCACCAACCTCCCCATAAGAGGTGGAAAATCGTTATTAAATTGTATGAATTTTATGAATTACCAATTTGTTGACACACACAAACACACGCACGCACATAACTCATACCTACTCCAAAACACAAAGTAGTAAAAGATAGAAAAAGAAAACGAATGGCCATCAGACTGAGTGAATTTGTTAATGGCCTCTATCCAGAGAAAGAGAGAGAGAGATAGAGAGAGAGAGAGAGAGAGAGAGAGAGAGAGGGGGATCTAAGAGAAGAGATGTAGCCTACCTTTAACCATGGGTTTGGATCATTTGTGTTAGGTATCCATGCTCCAGGAGAAACACCCGAGATCGCATCCAGATTCAATCGAGCATATAGAAGGCTCCTTGATCAGGGTCAGAGAGTGACGATACAGTTATACTGGCGTCTGCTATCCTTCCTTCCTTCATACCTAGTTTCTCCCCATGCAACGGCACACATCCATCGGTTTGGTGATTTCCATTGCCGCCTAAGACAAAATAATATAGTGATGACAACTTTAGTGTATAATTGCCTTCCCATTTCCCTCCATTGTTTGCTATCCTACCCTGTGCCCTAGACAAAATTGTATTAAAGACCCTGTCGGAAATGATTAATAAAATAGATGAAAATTTGATATAATATCAACGATAAGCTTATAAGCCACATAATAATTACAATGCTATCAAGTTATTTCAGTGTCTCTCAGAAGAGTGATACTAATAGCTCACTGAAAACTCGAAATCTAAAGCTTTGACAATTAGAAGTTGCCGACCTAAACAATAGCCATCGACTTGATGACATTATCATAATTGGAGTACGCATATTCACAATGAATTTTCATTGATCATTAAACGTGGCTCATCGGGTCCACGTGTTACGCCGTCCAGTGGCGTACGCAGGATTTTTTCAAGGGGGGGGGGGGGGGGGGGGGGGGGGGGTTTAAAATCGGGTCCAAAATTTCGCAACGACTCAGGAAAATTTGAAAATCGCGCCGGGGGGGGGGGGGGGGGGGGGAAGCGGACACTTTTTTTTTTCTTGGGCTCGAAATTTGAAAATTTGACATTTTGCTCCGTTTGGGGGGGGGGGGGGGGGTAAGGTCACCTTTCTTAGGTCAGCCATGGGGTAATTTTTTTTTTTTTTAATTTTTTTATAATAAAAAAAAAAAAAAAAAATCCAAAGGGGGGGGGGGGTTTACTCCCCAAACACCCCCTGCGTACGCGCCTGCAAGAAAATTTATGAAAATGGTTCTCTGTATCTTCTCTAAATAGTTGAGAGAGAAAGCTAGATTAAATCCGAAAACACATCGCAAGAATGTATTCTTCCCAGGCACACACCAGTTAATTGTTCACTCAAGCATAAGCGTTTGATATGATATATCATTACATACAAGGAACAAGGCTTAATTGTTCTTTAGTGAAGTGTCTTTTAGTGAATAGAAAATGAAAAATTCGTAAATCTTACGACACTCATCTTGGCTGATACCTGCCCCAACAAAAAATTCGTGAGTATGGATTATGCATCCTTAATATATCTTGCTCATATCCTTGGAAGTGATCCTAAGATTTCCACAAAGTATTTTAAAACATTTATTTGGGGAGTCTTTTCCAATTATTCACTTTCTGAATGATGCACTGTAGATGATGACGATGGAGATGAGGATGATGATGATGGTGGTGGTGGTGGTTGTGGTGGTGGTGGTGATGATGATGTTAGAAAATTAGTATTTGTTTTATTTCTGCATTATTTCTTTTCGCAGTTTCTATTAATTCATGTATTTAAATGTTTTAATTCGTTTATTTGTTGTTATATTTCTATCAATTGATTTGAATTATTTATTAGTCTTTTTCTTCTGACTTTCTAACCTGAATCCACGGATGCTCATCTTCTTTGGGTCGCCATGAAAAGTTCTTGTTCAAACGGCCATGTGCAGCCCTCTTGTGTGTGTTGTACTCGCTGCTTGCTGTGATAGCAGAATCGGTTATCCTCCCAGACTCCATACCAAGAGCAAAGATCTTCCTACCTAGCATACCTGTATTATGACGGCAGTGAAGCAATTAATGATTAAGCACAAACAAAGAAACATCAATATATACAGTTTCATTGGGTAAATATTCAAATTCAAAGATAACATGGTGCAATCCGATCCATTTTTACTCACAGAAAAAAGAGTGACAGGGGCATACAAAGATTGATAATACATTCTAACTTGAAACGGAATGTGGAATGAAAGATCAAGTCAGGATAATTAAGATGAGGGAAGAAAATAACCGTTGAGTTAATAACAAAAGTTTGCAAAAGGCGGAGAGGTAAAGCCTCGTTCTGGAGGTGATACGATTTGTTTAGTCATCTAACAGTTTTGTGAAGTGATGTTACCCTCCTCGATCACCTTCGAAAAAAAAAGCAGGACTTTAGATAGTCATCTTAAAATCTATACTAATACTTGTAATATACTGTTTTGATAGAAATTGATGAGAAAAACTTGGGCAGGTCCAGGTACCATATTAGCCCCACACCCCCGAAAGAGTGCTCCTGTATTCTAAACCCCCAGGACAAACACAAACACACACACACGCACACACCCGTGTCGTACGACTCTGGGGTGGCTGTCGTATTGAATGGCGTAAAAAGAGGTAATAGGTGTGGAGCATCAAAGGCATTTGGTGGTTGGGGTCTTGGGGATATGGTTTGAGGCTTTGCTCTACGATAAATATGACTATTTCTCATCCGAAATCTCTTTTCTTTTTTAAGGGGGTCAACAAACCCTAGAGAAGTGTCTCCACAATTTTGAGAAACACTTGGTGGCTCCGCTCCTAATTCCCCTTGCCTTTTTTAGAACCCGTTTATAACCTTGATTTCTCTGGGGATCATCATGTCTGGGAAAGAAAAAAAAATGTTTCGCTCCCCCCCCCCTTCCCCTTGACTACCTTGGATCCGTTTCTTATGAGAATAAGGGTGAGATTACTTCCTTTTGAATCATGCATTTTACCTTTTCCTTAATGAGATCATTTTAACATGCACTCACTTACCTCCTGATATAGCAGAATTATTACACGCAGGGTCAAAAGATCCGACAGCGCAATACTCCAGTTGATTCGCATTACCAGTGGTGAAGCACCAAGTAGTGAGTCCAAGTCCACCTGGGTTTCTGCAATAGTTGTGGTCCAATGTCTCATCGGCTAAGTTCCCGTTGTACAGAAACGAGGGCCAGTTTTGCCAGCGTGTGCTCCATGTTTGACAGGTAAAGCCTGAGCTCGTCTGCGATAGGTATCCCCTGTAGTTGATTCCCGTTGGATCACTTTCGCAATCACATGTTGCTATTAAAGTAAATAAAAATACGAAGCTGTCCCATAAAACTTTATATTCCTAATCCATCCTTATTATGTGATGCCTTTAAATCACATGTAAATCTTTGTTTTAAAAAGGAAGTCCACTATGATATTAATTTGGTTATAATAGAATTAGAAAAACTAGATGAAAGGGGGTCAGTGAAAGTTTGAGCAAATTCCGACAAAAAATACAAAAGTTACTCTCTAAAAAATATCGAGTGATCACGGACGTCACTCCTCTGGAGAGTGAAAATGTAGTGAAAATAGAGTGAACATTCACTCTTTTCTTCTTAGAGAGCACTCTAAAATCAATCGATTTTCACTCCTAAACAAGTGATCACGGACGTCACTCCCAAGAAAGTGAAAATAGAGTGAAAATTCACTCTTTTTTTTAAAGAGAGTATGAATTTCCGAAGTTGCGATCAATTAAACACAAATTGGTAACACTGTCTGTGACGTATGTTGCGATTTCCTTTACAATTTACTCTGTACAAACAAGGTTAAACTTCAACTTTTTCGTTATTGATGACGGAATATATCCATACCGGAGTTGTATAGAAACAAATTTGCAATAAATATGTTTAGGATGCACGTATAACTTCGTACTTGTTGCGCACGAAGCATCATTTTGATTACGCTATTTGTTTTTAAGATTCTTTTTATTGCTAACATTACAAGATTTCTAACATAACAAAATAAGATATCATGGCAAAAACAGTCATAATCATATATGTGAACTTCAACGGACGTTTAGACATACCGAAATGAGGAAGGGTAATCCTCCCTGCCCTCCCTGTCTAGCCCCTCCCCCGCCCCCCATTATAATTATGCATAATTATTACCTGCGCTAATTGAGCATGCAAATGCAAAGAGCACATACATTAGTTATTAAAAGCAACGTTTGAAGTGTTCAGTTTGATTACGTTTGTTTTATAATTTCACTGCACGTCAAAGATCATGCCGCTTTCTGACGCAATCATTGTCAACAAAATGACGCATCGTATTAAAAAAAGGCTAATTTTTTTTCATTTTTTCTTGTCTCATCATGTCTTGGGAAGTGCACTTATAATTCTAAATTAAAAGGAAACCATCGTTAATTCTTACCACTTTGACTGGTGTTGGTCTCTCCAGAACTGGATCCAGTCTGTAGATTATCATGGTTCGTATATGAAAAAAAAAAAATTGTAAGTCTTTGGCAGCAGTTATTCCAGACATAATAGATATTAATTTACCACAGATGATAATAATACAATAAAATATTGAGAACTTTTTTCATATGTATATTATAACAAGTTGGTTCAAATCAAGCATATTATATAGCGATGATGAATACAAAATGATATAAAAGTATAACGAAAAAGAATAAAGTGGTTATGAAGAACAATATTATGTAAAGCAACAGATGAAAAATAGTAAAAATTAAATAAAGCTGAACATAAATTAGCTTAAGATTAACAAATTACCAAGGGATGGATATATTTACAATATGGAGAGGCTTCATAGAAATGCTGCCAGGTTTTCCTCTGTTCAATATGAATAATTAAAAAAAATCATGATAGTATTCCAAAGGAATGAAGCATACCACCTGTCTATATGACCTGGAATTGGAAAGGGCATTGTTTTTTTTTTGTTTTTGTTTTGTTAGTATAAGCACTACACTTCTCAAACTACTGAATTGCAGTTCTAGACAGATATGATTACATTTTATACCTATCACGTGGGACAAAAGAACCAAACACCATTCCAAATGGTCCTTTGCATACTAAATTCATCGGCTTGAGCGACATGTTACTTATCCCTGGTAAAAGGATACAAAAACACGTTAGGACGCCAATGCGGCGCCTGGTGGGGGGGGGGGGGGGGGGGTTATCCCCATGCGTGAGTGAATACACACTACATAGCTAGAAAAAGCGTTAGCTCTACACAATTTATCATCAACCATTTTAAACCCTAATCCAAATTAATATTATTTTTAAAACACGGCTTACTATATTGCAGTAAGATCCGTCCCATCCTGAGTGACAAACCCTTGCTCCTGTAGTATCATTACAATCATAATGGCCTTCACAGTTGTCTCTCGCTAAACAATAAGTGCCGCAGCCTGAAGATGTTCCGTAGTAATGCACATCACAGTAAACCTTAACTGCAACGACCAATCTAACAAACAGAATAAAAAGAACAAAAATAGTTAGCTTTCCTATTTGAAAATGCTGTTCTTTTCTAAATATCAGTTCCAAAGAAGCATGATTTGTTCTATCTAAAGATAGTGCATGATTAAACTAATTACAAGTATCATGAACACAATCATCAATCAAATCATGTATTATTTGGAGTTGGATATTGAATTATCCTTAAAACCAACTTAGCTTTTCTAAAACGTAAATTTCATGAAAGTTTTACATAGATGCAAAGCTGATGTGTTACTACTCGTTAGTCTTGTTTGGATGTTTTCTAGTACATTCAGTTTGATCATGGACAGATGAATGGCTCTTCGTCTGCAAACTTCACCTTTGATTGTACATGCGGCTATGTTAATGTAATCTTCAAAATATACCATTAATACCATTAGGATTTTGATATATTCACGATCTATTATTATACACCTGTTCGTATAGTTTAAAAAAAACAGCACATCAGCATCTTCTTCAGATTCCAAGACCCCAGTTACCTTGACAGTTGAAAACTATAATATCATTAGAGAGTTCCGAATCCAAGTTGAAATCCTACCTTCTTTTACAGCACTGCTCGACATGAAAACTCATTCGGATTCTTATCTATTTTGTTTTCCCTCGTGTGCCTCGGAATAGAAGTTCTAGAAAGATGGCGCAATACGAATGCCTAGTGCCACTAAATGAATAATCTCAAAGATGAATACAATTGGTGTATTAATTTTGAAGATGGACACTACAAGTTGAGTTTACTCACAGCGATGTTCCTGCTCCACCCAGGTTTACGGTGTCCTCTATTGCCAAAGCTGATGTTGGATCGGGAATACACATGTAATTGAATTGCTTGTATTGATTAGTTGCACCAATAGCCCAAACTTCAATCTTGAACCTAAATCCAGTCTATGGAAGATACAAAATGAACTTTAAAAAAAATAGCAATACCCGGGCAACCGTCACCTCACGGTTATAACGGCAACGAGATTGGCTGAATGTGTAATTTGTATTTCATGTCTGTATATTATATGTGATTGCGAAGTCTTTCTTACCATAATAAACTTGCTTTTCTTTGCTCACTCCCTTCACCTGCTTGCGAAATCTAGAAACTGAAAAGTTGATATTCGGGCTAGCCCCTGTGGCGAAAATGACCCGTGCAAACTGTACGGATTATCATGTATGCAAATGCAGGCATTCGTATCGGTGAACTTAATGGTATTAATATTCCCCAAGGGAGTGGAGATGGTGCACATCGTGCGTGAATGGATCCGATCACCGGGTTAAAAATATTTGTAAAGCGCTTAGAGACGGTTATCGTATTAAGCGCTATATATAAATTTCACATTACTACTATTATTATCATGATTATTATTATCATTATCATTTTCTCATTATTATTATTATAATTATAATCATTATTTTTATTATTATCATTATTTTCACTATTATCCATTATTCTTATCACCATTCTTACTTTTTTTTTCTAAATGTACTCACCGACCATGAGTCAATAGTCAATACAATGGGCCGTATGCATAAAAAGTAGCAATTGCTTGTGCTAGCCTTTTACTTGAATCCGTATGCATAAACATAAGCAATTGCTTGCATGCAAATGCTTTTGCTAGCAAGCACAAGCAATTGCTTGATGTCCGCAAGCAATTGCTTAAAGATCAAGCAATTGCTTAAAAACGTATGCATAAAACGAACCTTTTGCTTGTTCTTATAAGCAATTGCTTACGCTTTTCAAGCTCCGTCATAGCAGCTTGAGCTCTTGCTTAATCGGGACGTTCGCGGTTAAGCATCATGTTTATGCTCGTTAGAGAAAAACCAAAGTTGTACAGGAGTAGAATAAATCGAGAAGAAATTGCTCCCGAGACCTATCGGAAACTATTCCGTTTCGACAAAGAGAACTTTGAGTGGTTAGCACACAGGTTCATACCTGAACATGATGAAAAACGGGGAGGATGTCTGACAACGGTGGAGAGCATGGAGGCCACGCTCCACTACTTGGCGAAACCCGCCTTTGTTCTCCCATGAATGATGTTCGCACCGGCGTGACGTCGCTATTGTTGAGATCGTAAGCAATTGCTTGCTGGAGGCAAGCAAAAGGTTTGAGCACAAGCAAAATGTTATGCATACGGATTTAAGCAATTGCTTGAGCTTGATCTTTTGCTTGACAAGCGATTGCTTGTGCTTGAAGCAATATTGCTTGCAAGCAATTGCTACTTTTTATGCATACGGCCCAATAGGGTTGTCTAGATTGCTGGGTAGAGATGAAGGGTAGTAATGATCACCGTTGTTTGAATTCAGGGGGCGTATTTGGAATTTGCCATATGGACAATCGGTCATATCTCCACCCCTGAGTAAAGACAGATATTAAAGGGGATGAAGGCTAAACATGTGAGGAAAATGCAGTAGGATAGTAAAACTTGATTATTGCAATTCCAGTGAGTATAGAATCTTCGTTTTTAGACTGTAATACTGGGTCGTCGATCAACATAATGAAGTGGTTAAATGAGCATATACACATTCAGATGTATAGGAGTTCAATATATGCGGTGATACATGTTATTCAACGGTGAAATGAGAATGACTTTGGGCTAATAAGTAACCTCTTGTCTTAATTTGTTTATTAAACTGTCTTCAATAAAGGGTCTTCTATTCAAACTTCTGCCGTATGAATATTACAGATAATAATTTAATCACTCATCATCATCACCATCATCATCACCATCAGGAAATCATATAAACAGCAACAAAATTTATCGGCTAAAAACAAGGTTTCTTCGCTGCTTCGAATGAAGCTCGGTACTGCTCTCTTTAATGTTGATGCACTTGGAAATGTCTTCTTTATGATACCCTGTATGAAAATAAAATTACCTTTCGATAAAAACAGGTGTTTGGATGAAATTGGGAAAATGTGGTGCCTATTATAGCTATAAAAGTATAAGACAGAACTAAATGCCATCATGGATCTTCTTACTTTTTGAAGACTTTGAAGCAGAGATCGAACCCGAAAAGTTCTATCTGACCGGTGTGTCCGAATTCTACCAATCTGAATGACACTTTCACCCTGCCATGGACCTGTAATGTGAGAGAAAAGATAAAGGCACAGTTTTACACGTGAAACAAATTTCGGTTGTAAACACAACAAAGAATAAGTTAACGATCCCAAACTGTGATAATATTACAGGTTCAACTCTCATTGAGGTTCATCATGCAGACGCTTGTTGCTCATTTTCTGCATGCGTACACGACAAAATTGATTCCTTTTAGAGTTATTTTCATAGGTGCGTACGAGGCAAGGGTGAGGGATAATAATAATAATAATAATAATAATAATAATAATAATAATAAAAAATAATAATAATAATAATAATAATAATAATAATAATTAGCTTTTATATACAAATGCCTCTAAGCGCTTTACAACTATACTATTGGAGAGGCTGCATCACTTTCCTCCCCCTTCCGATAATTTAAAAGTATTAATATTCGAGATGTTGTCATTTCAAATCTGGGTAATAGTCACCTTATCAGGCAGAGATTGGTTTTATAAATATTATGAAATTAAATATATCTTTTTGTTTTAGATTTTTAGTCATATTCTTTACTAGTTTTCCAAACCATTGAAGGGAACACGATTTCAGGAAATGAAAGATGTGATTATGATAATTATTATAATAAGTATCCGACTCCTCCTTGGCATTTTTTAAAACCAAATGTTTCTTTTAGTATACATGATCAAGTGAAAAGGAAAGAGTCGCTTCCAATACAGCACTTAAATTGTGCATTAAAAACATTTCAACAAAATGGAACAGTTACTGTTTGAAAATATATACAGATCGATCCAAACTTGATGATGGGCTAACAGATACAGCTTTTTATATTCCAAAATTTAAGATACTAGTATAGTAGAGGTTATACCATAGAACCCCCCCCCCCAGTAAATATTATGACTGCCGTACTGACTGCGATCATCTTAGCATTATGGATAGACGACTATCTTTTAGTATCTGTAGTCAGTGGCGTACGCAGGATTTTTTTAAGGGGGGGGGGGGGGTTAACATTTTGAAATCGGGCCAAAAATCTCGCTACGACTCAGCCAGCCGCAGAATAAGCGGGGGGGGGGGGGGGGGGAGGAAATATATATATATATATATATATATATATATATATATATATATATATTTTGGTCCCAAAATTCGAAAAAGCGACTGATCGACATTCCGTTCCGTTGGGGGGGGGGGGGGGGGGGGTTAAAGTCACCTTTTTTAGGTCATCCATTTAATAGGATTTAAAAAAAAAAAGATTTATTACAAAAAAAATAATCAAAAATCAAAAATCAAAACTCAAAAGGGAGGGGGGGGGGGGTCCCAAAACATACACATAAAAAAACTGAAATGGGGGTTAACCCACTATCCCCCCCCCCCCCCCCCCCCCCTGCGTACGCGCCTCAGACAAATACCACTCACTGTAGCTGGTTATTGATAACTAACTTTGCCAAGGTGATGTAAAGAGCAAATTGTATTAAAATATATATATATATATTATATTTAGGTCTATGCGCCAATGTTTATTTGTGTATTTACACAAATTGATTGAATGGAAACTGTGAAACTCATTGGCGACCATTCGTGGAGCAATATTGAAAAAAAGTGAAACCCTCAAATGACTGAATCAATATTTGAGCCAGAGAAAAAGAAACAGCGCCATCTAATCAACATTAATGAATGAATCGAAGAAAATCTCCCAAAACAATCGTGTTAATTGGCTCTAATTGACCACATCTACAATACAAGGAGGTCATGAATAAGCATGTAATAGGGACTTTTAGATTTGTGTGGACTGATACGTGTGACGTCCATTCAAGGCAGTGCATTAAAAGGACGTCGATCGTAGCAATCCACATTATCTTCGTGCAAATCTAAAAGTCCCTAATGACGTCGTTTCAGTTACATGAATAGGGACTTTTTTTTTTTTCTTTGCTGCTAGACTAACCTTAAGCAGAACGTCTGATACGGCGCCTATACACCGATTCGGGCGACTTCTGGTGGAAGTGCGCCCTCATAAGGTGACGCCATAACTGGGGGGCGTCTGACTGCAGCTAGCTAGCTTACATTGCAACGGGTATGCTAAACCTATACCGAACCTCGCCCAGGCCGGCCAGGGTCGCTGCTCCGCTAGCTAGTAACCGCTCTCGAGCTCTCTGTACTGTCAGCTGGATCGGAGAAGCCCCCCAGTTATAGCGCCGCCACCAGCGGGCAGGTACATAAAACCCCCAAACCGAATCGGTGTATAATCACTGGTCTAGCTTTAGTCGTTGTTTTTTTATTATCGACCATGAATCCGTGGCAGTTTTTCGTACGAAAAAACCTCATGAATACGAAATGAACTCAACCAATCAGAAACACGTATGGAGAAGAGTCTATGCATATGCATTTTATAAATCACGTGACATTACGTCATTTTCTTCATCCAAGATGGCGGGTAGTTCATGCGACGACGATCTTCTACGAGAAAGTTTATCGTATGCGGCCAACAAACTAGGCATTCCTAATGGAAAATTCAGAGAACTGCAGGAATCCGCTATTCGTAGCGTTATTGAAGCCGGCAGGGATATTTTTGTTGCATTATATCTGATTGGTCGAACGTAACATAGGTGTACCTTATTTGGTAGGGCTGTTGAATGATTCATAGATCCGCCATTTAGAATATATATGAATATTGATTAGCTAGACCAGTGATTATAGGCGGTGAGCCGCTTCGCGACTCACGGTTCGTAGTCTCGCCGTATCAGACGTTCTGCTTAGGGTTAGTCTAGCAGCAAAGAAAAAAGCTCGGCACTCCGCCTAGATTATAGGCTAACGTCCTTTTAATGCACTGCCTTGAATGGACGTCACACGTATCAGTCCACGCAAATCTAAAAGTCCCTTTTATTTAGTTCTTGGCCTCGCGCATACGTACATGTACGTACGTGCAGATTGAGGTCATGTATGAAGGTGGCACCTTGTAGCACAATGGCGCCGTCAAATCAGGGGCAAAATTTGACCATTTTAATATACAGTAGTTGTATTGTCTGTGTTTTTTGCGGCAGTAGTATTTGAGTGTTGAGTATAGTTATAGATTTTTTATTTTTAAAACGTGTTTATCCAAACTTGGCGATTCTTATTATCGTCTCTGTAGGCTACTCCAAACAAAGAGCACGTGGTCAACTCGGTCGCCGGTCAAAAACCTCCCTGCGACCCCTCTCCCTCCCCCCCCCCACCCCGTTTGAAAAAAAGAAGACATAAAATACCTTTAAAATGGGGATTTTTCAATGAACTGCAAACCTGCCAAAATGAAATCATTATTTCTCAGCATTGGTAACAAATAGAAACGAGATGAGAAACGAGATGCGAAAGAATGAACGCCATGGCGACCAGAAGTACAATGACTCGTGCACGACATACACATATCATCATTATCCATTCAATGAGTCATGGCATGAACACCGCTATAAGTATAATCGTTGAAAACCGATATGATTAGGATAAGTAGGTAATCATCAACTGATAAATTCAGTGTCGAGAAAGAGCAAGTATATAATAATGGAGGAAAAGTGATGTGTATCAATTATTCAAAACCAATTTCTGCCAATTTCCGAAAAAAGGGGGGATTAAAAAGAAAGAAATGGCCTCGAGAGTATACGTGTTTTCACCTCCCTGTAGATGTGCCCGCCTACCTCTACTAGTGCCCGAGGGGAGGGTACAGCTAAGGTTGTATACAATGTATTGCATATGCATATGTAAAGCTTGAAATAGAGCTGCCTAAGATACAAACGAGTTTCACAAATATCAATTCATTTTCTTTTCATTCATTTTACTCGAGTATACGTGTTTTTACGTATTCAAAACTTCACCTCCCTGCATATACAGTGTGAATAAAAAAAACTCTCGCAAACAATGCCTCCTGTTCATCCAAGCGTGAACACATACCACACAAAAACGATACCAAATGATTTGGGATAAAACACTCTTTTATAAGATGTATAATAATTTACTATTCATACATGATTTTTAAAATAGTTAGTAATTTACAGGTGTAAACTTTTGTTTTGACTCACACGGTAGTGTCGCAATACAGGTAGAGTATTGTGATGGCTAAGTAGGTATCTACCATGCTCACATCTAGCTGTACAATTTTCTGCGTCTGGTCCATGGCCGAGTTTGCAAAAAAGCACAATAATAATATTACAAGCCTTTATATGCTCAACATTGGTCAAAACGTCATTACATTTAAGAAACATGACTTTTTAAATTCAAACATGTGCATTTTTGTTTCAAATGAGAGATTGATTGATTGCTTTTATTCATATTCGATGCAAAAATAACAAAGCATAATACATGTTACAAACATTGACATATCTTAAGGTTAATCGTGAATCAAAGTAATTAATAACATAAAAGAATGTTATATAAATGTTCAAGATGCTTTCATTTCTACTTTGCTGTTGCTTACTGTGAGATGAAATTAAAATGTATGTGTCAAACCTAGACAAAAGAAAGAATCCATTGTGATGGTATTTGGTTGTGCTGCTTGTGCATGATGTTTTGAAACAAAATAATGTTATGCGGTTGGAAGAAGGTTAGCAAGGAGGAACTTTTTCGAAACGAAAGTTTGTTTTGTTTGCTTATAGGTTAGTGGCTGTATATTCGATGAACTTGTAATGGATTTCTGTAAAGAACTGTGGAAATATAAATACCGAAAATACACTCTTAAGAAATACAACCTAGCAATAGAGAGAGTTTGGTTGATGTTCATCAAAAATGTACTCTTATTACCGATATTATGTCCTGGGATTTATTTTATTACATATTTAGGCAAACAGTGTAAATCTAAATATTGTATTACGTCAAAGTATTGGATATTTAATCCTTTCCACTGAATACATTATCTTTCACAAATAATATGATTCATTTGTTTTACTTTTGGCAACCCCCCCCCCCCCTCCGTAAGAAAAAATGAAGACAAAAATACCTTTAAAGGGAAATTTTCACTGAACTGCAAACCTGCCAAAATGAAATCATTATTTCTCAGCATTGGTAACAAATAGAAACGAGATGAGAAACGAGATGAGAAAGAATGAACGCCATGGCGACCAGAAGTACAATGACTCGTGCACGACATACACATATCATCATTATCCATTCAATGAGTCATGGCATGAACACCGCTATAAGTATAATCGTTGAAAACCGATATGATTAGGATAAGTAGGTCATCATCAACTGATGAATTCAGTGTCGAGAAAGAGCAAGTATATAATAATGAAGGAAAAGTGATGTGTATCAATTATTCAAAACCAATTTCTGCCAATTTCCGAAAAAAGGGGGGATTAAAAAGAAAGAAATGGCCTCGATAGTTTACAACGTCACTAGGCCTATATCATTTATAAAAAAATGAAACATGACAGTGATGAAGCTCGATTCATCTGAAAGCTAATACTAATATCAAATATAAAAATGTTCATTCACAAATAGACATGCAATTATTAAACTGGGAGGAAGAAAACAGAAAGAAGAAAGTGGCCTCCAATAAGAGAAAGACCCACGAGAAGAAGAAGATAACGAAAGATGACCAAAATACAAATTGGTTTCACAAATATCAATTCAACTTTTCTTCATTGAGTTTCTTTTGATTACATGTGTTTTACCTAGTCAAAACATCATCTCCTGTAGATCTGCCCGCCTACCTCTACATGTGCCCGTGGAGAGTGGAGGATCATCAGGTACATGTATATAGCTGGTGTTGTATATCGAATATCATTCACGATAATGATAATAATAATAAGATGTTTCTATACCGCATATTGTATAATGCCTCTAGGCAGTTTAGAAGGGAAATAGTTAATAAACTAGAAATTTAATTCGTCATGGGGACGAATTAGGTGGTCTGTCTTCAATTCCTATGTTCATGCTCATCTTTAATTCAATATTTACTACATTGAAAAAGGGAGAAGTTATATAGACATGTAAACAATGATGATCATGATGATGATCATGATGATGATAATCTTGATAGTAATGGTGATGACGATGATGATGATCATGGTGATGTTGATGATCATCATCAACAGACCATGATGACATCTGATTGAAAAAATGAGGGGACATTCAGATAGCGTAAAGTCTCAGCTACAACATACTCAAAAATCAACAAAAATCAAGCTGAAATAACGGCGATATTGCTCGCAAAAGACAGGAATGTAGAATCCAGATTTAAGAAAAAGTCATCTCCCATAAGTAGTACAAGCAAAAAGTAATGGATCAAGCGATAATAGGGTAATAATAAATTAAATATAGTTGTTTATTACATTATTTGCGATTCTACGTGTTTTAATATTCAAATGAGATACAGTGAAAGGTCAAAAAGAAAAAAAAGTGAAGAAAAAAAATTGTTGGAGACGCCCGGACTCGAACCAGGGACCTCGATGTCGGAAGTCAAGTGCCTTACCGATATACCAAAACATTTCCCATAGAGATTACACGTAAACGGAAAATAGAATTCTCAAATCCCACTTTGTAAGTGAAATATGAGCATGATCCCGGCATCTGATCGAAAAATAAAGGCCACATTTGTGATAGCTTATTGTCTCAGCTACAACATACTCAAAGCTCAGCGTAAACAAAGATAAAACGACGGAGATATTGCTCGCGAAAGACGAGAATGTAGAATCCAGTTTTCAGAAAAAGTCATGTCCCATAGAGAATACACGCAAAATGTGAAAAATTGACATGCCTCCTTTAATCTTTAAAATAAGCCATGATGCTTTTGTCAAAATGAAATATCGTGATAACTGCATTTGTAGAGAATATTCTCAGGTAGAACATATCAAAATTTGAAAGAAAAATGATCAATATTTACAGAGATACAATCAATTTTACAAAAATCTGCTGACGTCATAATATGAAAATTAAAATTTTGAGTTTGGAGGCCATTATGATGACGTCATGAGTTAATTGAGGGTCAAATGAGACATCAAATCATATCTCCAACTCATGCTTTTTCCAACCATGATATAAAAGTTGGGGTCAATTGACTATCTGAAGAGCTATTTTGATTTTTAAAATGGGATGTTTTTGATCAAATTTGCATTATATTGCCCATAGCAGTACGCGCGGATTTTGAACTTTGACGCGCGCTCACGGCCTTATGAAAGGTCAAAAGTGACTGAAATTAATGTAAATTATCATTTACGGTAAGAGGAATCTAAATCATGTAAACAAAATTGAATTTGACCTTTTCCGCGCGCGGGGACACGTACGGACGGAAAATTTTGAAATGCTTAAAATGACCTGATTCGTACTCTCCTTCAATAGTTAAGTGATTTTGAGCATTCTAAAATTTTGACGCGCATGTACGCGCGCGTCGTGACCTTTATGTGACCTTTGATGACATGACCTGTTGACCCTTGACCTGAAATATATGTGATATGAATATGAATGACCTTTGCTTTTGCATCATGAAGATATGATGAATAACGTGATTTCACAAAATGGCGCCTGGATGACGTCACGATGACCCGATGACCTTGAAAAGGTTACTGGAACGTCTTATGGCAATGACCTATGACTGTGCTAAAATTGAATGAAATTGACCAAACTGATCTTGAGTTATCCTGTTAACAAAAAAGTGTAGGAAATAAAAATAAAGAATAAACTAGACATAATACTTGTTTTGAACAAGTATAGGTGGGCTGGTCAACTAAAATTTGAGACAAAATAGAGCAAAAATAAGCGAGATACTGCTAAAAAAACAATGTCATTGATGTAATGATGTAAACGAAATTCACCTTCCTTAGGCATAACACGCAACGTAAGAAATTTCTGATATGTGCCCTTTAATCGTAATTTTCACTATGATGAAGCATCAAAATGAAAAATGGTGTTGACTGAGCTTGTAGAGAATTGTCTCAGCTACATCATATCGAAATTTGGAAGAAAATTGATCAATATCTACAGAGATACAATCAATGTTACATAAATATGCTGACGTCATTATATGCAAATTCGTATTTTGAGTTCCAAGGCCATTATGATGATGTCACGATACACTTAATGGCCAAATGAGACATGGAATCATATTTCCGACTCATACTCTATCTAAAAATGAAAAAAACATTGAAGGTCACGGTTCAATAATGGATTTTGTATAGGCATGTTTTTGCCCATATATGCTATGTAATAAAAGAGCTCGCGCGCACGGACATTTATCTTGAATTGACGCTCATCTTGTTATTAATGGTCATAAAGAGATAAACATGGTATCAAATTCCTCGAAAAAATATGAGAAATATCATGAAAGAAAAAAAAATGGCGATTCTATGTTGTATAATGGTGTTACGCGCGAAAACGCGCGCGCATGTGCGTGCGCGCGATTTTTTATAAAATGCTTAAAATGACCTAAAACGTATGCAAAAAAAATTTGAGACGATTTTGAGCATTTAAAATTTTTGCGCGCGCACTGACGTGCGCGTTTTTTGACCTGAAATTGACCGGACTGATATTGACCTTGATCATGATAAATATGAATGAGAAATACCTTTTGGTTATGAAGATATGATCATAAGATGATTTTCAGAAAATTTCACAAAATGGCGCCTAGATGACGTCATCAGTCAAGGTCAAGATTGAAAACCTTACCGTGTCTTGTCCATATGCCTATACATATGTGTGCCAAATATCAAAGCATTTGATTGAACCATTTCAAAGTTATCTTGCTAACAAAAAAGTAGGTCAAAATAAGAAAAATAAACTAGATTTGTAATACTTGTTTGGAACAAGTATAGGTGGGCTGGTCGAACTAAAATTTGAGACAAAATAAAGGGTACATTTGAGATAGCTTATTGTCTCAGCTACAACATACTTGAAGTTCAGCGTAAACGAAGCTAAACGACAGAGATATTGCTCGCGAAAGAATCCAGTTTTGAGAAAAACTCATGTCCCACAGAGAATACACGCAAAATGTGAAAAATTGACATGCCTTTTTTAATCGCGAAAATACTCCCTGATGCCTTTGTCAAAATGAAAATTTGACCAATTTTATTTGTAGAGAATGTTGAAGACAATCGATCAATATTTACAGAGAAACAATCAATTTTCCGTAAATATGCTGACGTCATAATATGCAAATTGAAATTTTGAGTTTGGAGGCCATTATGATGACGTCATGAGTTAATTGAGGGTCAAATGAGACATGAAATCATATCTCCAATTCATACTGTATCAAAATATGACCCAAAAATTGGGGTCACCTTGCATCCTAAAGGGCTACAATGGATCTTGTATAGGCATGTTTTTGCCCATATATGCTATGTATTACAAGAGCTCGCGCGCACGGAAATTTATGTTAAACGGTCGATCATTCCATTATTAATAGTCATAAAGAGACAAGCATGGTATCAATTTGTTTGTAAAAATATGTGGAATATTATGAAAGAAAAAGAATGGCGATTCTATGTTGTGTAATAGTATTACGCGCGAAAACGCGCGCGCCGCGCACATGCGCGTGTGTGTGGGCGATTTTTTAAAAATGCTTAGAATGGCCTAAAACGTATGTAAAATGATTTTGAGATGATTTTGAGCATTCAAAAAATTTGCGCGCGCATTAACGCGCGGACGTACGCGCACGCGCGCGTTTTTTGACCTGAAGTTGACCGGACGGATATTGACCTTGATCATGATAAATATGAATGAGAAATAGCATTTGGTTATTAAGATATGATCATGAGTTGATTTTTGTAAAATTTTACAAAATGGCGCCTAGATGACGTCATCATTGAAGGTCAATGTTGAAAACGTTAGTGTGCTTTGTACATATGCCTATACATATGTGTGCCAAATTTCAAGGCATTTTATCGAGCCATTTTCTCGTTATCTTGCTAACAAAAAAGTGGTTAGAAATAAGAAAAATATTTAATAAATAAATAAATAAATAAATAAATAATAAAGGCAATTCTAACGAAATTATAAGGTGGTCTGTACGTTATACAGCCCACCTGATAAATAATAATAATAAAGGCAATTTTAACAAAAATATAAGGTGGTCTGTATTAGATACAGCCCACCTGATAATAAAGGCAATTTTAACAAAAATATAAGGTGGTCTGTATTAGATACAGCCCACCTGAAAACAATAGGTGATCTGTCGTTGACAGACCACCTAATAAAGGTAACAAAATTAGCATTACAAATAACATCAAATCAATTAACATTAAAACTTTGCAAATAAAAATAATACATGTACATAATTACAAATCACTTACAATCAAAATACAAATGTTCCAGGCGCGTACGCAGGATATTTTCGAGGGGGGGGGGGGGGGTTAAAATTTGAAAATCACGCCGAAAATTTCGCAACGACTCAGCCAGCCGCTGAATAAGCGGGGGGGGGGGGGGGGGGGGTAGAGGACAATTTTTTTTTTTTTTTTTTTGGAGGGGGTCCAAAAATTTCGCAACACAGCCGAGGGGAGGGG
This sequence comes from Strongylocentrotus purpuratus, assembly GCF_000002235.5. NCBI lineage: Eukaryota > Metazoa > Echinodermata > Echinoidea > Camarodonta > Strongylocentrotidae > Strongylocentrotus > Strongylocentrotus purpuratus. Next base: position 10,808,221 of record NW_022145600.1, read on the forward strand.
GGGGGGGGGGTAAGAGGACTTTTTTGTGTGTGTTTCTCAAAATATGAAAATTTGGCCGGTCGATTTTCGTTTCGTTTGGGGGGGGGGGGGGTAAGGTCAGTTTTTGGGGATCAGCCATTACTACAATTTTTTTAAAAATTGAAATAAAAAATAAAAGGGGGGGATTTCCTCAAAAACACACACATAAAAAAGTTATAGGAGGGGTTTTACCCCCCCCCCCCTGCGTACGCGCCTAAATGGTTCATACAAGTATCATACGTTAATCTACAAATAATAAAGGCAAACGGTCAGTGGAGTATTCAGGGCTTTATAAAGAAATATGTTTTTAGCATTGTTTTAAATGTATTTAAAGAACTAGCATTGCGAATTTGAAGGGGGAGATTGTTGCAAAGAAATGTAGCTGCATAAACGTAACGGCGTTGACCGTAGGCCTATCATTTGCAAGAATAGATGTACAGGATGAAATAAAGCTTCCTATATACAAATGAGTTTCACACAGATCAATTCAACTTCTTTCCATTGAACTTCTTTGGAGCACACGTAAGTGTTCAAAACATCACCTCCCTGTAGATGTGCTCGTTGCCGTCACCGTAACTGCGGCGAATTTGACCCTTGTTGACCAGTGATTTGGAGGTATGCGGAAAATGCGGGTTTAATTTGCATTTGTGCAATACCGATATGGAATTACTATAAATTCCGTTATATTTGCATTATACGTTCATTGAGCTTTCCATAGATGTAAGGTTGTATTTTCATCGGATGGGGTCTTCCAGTGACGTATCATCTTTGCCAGGGACAGGCATAACTATAAATTGAACCCATCGCCCAATGTTATCTACAAAACTGTGCAAGCGAAGGAAACGAGCGAGAAAATTACACTTACAATTGCATTAAGGATATTAATTAGTCATATACACGCTCCCCGAATATGAGATTTTCGGGCATCCTCAAATAACGAGCAAAAAAAAAAGACAGATTGGTTCCTTTCCACAGAGGTGAAAAATCGTTAAAGACTTTTATGAATGTTATGAATTACAATTTTGTTGATACAAACACACACACCCACGCAACGCAACGCACGCCGTTGTACGTAAACACTCATCGCCCTCGTTCGAGAGTGGCTCATTTCAGATCAATCGGATAATTCTCTGTAGAATCGGATGAATATTTTGCAGAGCAATTAATGGATGCAGTTCCTATCAGGCATCTTGACCCGTTCATCGTGTTCTAAGTCAGCGGTGTACTATTCTGAAAAGAGGAGTTTTCCTGAAACTTCTGTGATTCAACATCTAGCGAAGATTGTTGAAATCGAGGTGTTTACACTCTTGATGCAATAAAAGGATAGTTGCCCGTGAATATATAACTGGATGGTGATTCCGCTTTGTTGCTCGAAATAAGACAGGTGAGTACGATTATTTACACGTTGGAGACTTTGTCGAAGAAAAAGTACTTTATAGGCACATCTATAACAAGGTTTTCTTCACGTTGAATGTTTGTTTATATCCATTTTAACCCTTGTTTTTAATTCCACGAGAGCTTAGATGTACAGCAAACTTTAGTTTTTTTTAGCCTGCAAAAAACAGCTCATGCCAGAGCACAAACTAAATTGGGTATCAGAAGGTTATTCGAGATACTTAGGAATAGATTTTTCGGTTCACTTAGTAGAGATGGTAAATCATAATTATACTGAAAAAAATTAAAGATATAAAACGCCAAATTATTTCATGGTCCAAACGAACCTTAACTGTCCTCGGAAGAATAACTGTAGTCAAATTTTTGTTGGTGCCAAAATTGAACTATTTATTGCTTTCACTTCCAGAACCGAATTCGCAAATTATGAAAGATATAAATGGTTCTTTGTATGCATTTATATGGGGTAACAAACCTGATAAAATCAGTAGAGAACAAATTTAATGTGTCAACTGTATAATAAAGGTGGGGTTAAGATGATTGATATTTACATTCGTGCTAAATCCCTGAAAATATCATGGATTAGAAGATTTGTAACTGATTCTCAGATAGAAAGTTTTACTTTTCACATGTTCAATTCATTCTTGCCCAAAACCTATTTTTTTCACCTGAATATGGGCTCACATTATTTTAGAAAATTAGCAGACTTGACTCCAAATCCATTTTGGAAAGAGATCCTTTTCGCTTGGTCAGACTTGGTCGAACTTCTTATTGACGACATTGCAAGTCAACCTCTCTGGAATAACCCCCACATTAAAATAAATGACAAAGTGGTATTGGGGGGGGGGGGCTTGGAATTTACGAGGAATACTGTGAATGACATCCTAAAAATAGATGGTTCCTTTTGTTCATATTTTGAGTTTCAGCGGAGATTTGACATACAAACAAATTTCCTCCAGTACTATGGTCTTTGTAATGCAATTCGGTCAGGTTTTAAAATGACTACACTTGTACATGTAGCTCCTAGTAAGGCCTTAGAACCTATCATTCCCTAAGCCGTGCACCTTGTGGTGAAAACAAATGTTGGTTGTTCACATATTTATCAGTCTTTGCTAAAAAAACAAAGTAAAAGAATGTAAAGCCCTTACAAAGTGGAAACGTTTTTTAGATTTTCAAGATGTACTTTGGGGTTCGTACTGTCAAATTCCATTTCAGTCAACAATAGATATCAACATGAGGTGGTTTCAAATCAAGATTTTAAATAGAATACTATATATGAAGGACAGTTTGTTAAGATTTGGTGTAGTGGCTGACAAGAAGTGTACTTTTTGTAGTAACAATGATGAAACTATCATACATGTTTTTTGCTTTTGTAACTATTCTAATGAAGTATGGTCGAATTTAGAGTTCTGGATATTTCGTAATACGGGGGAAAGGATCAAACTTACAAATCAAAATAAATTGTTTGGATTTTGCGGTAGCAATAATAATGCACTCAACTGTGTTCTGATGGTTGTAAGACAAGAAATATTTTCAGCTAAATTACGAAATCAATTACCATCATTTGATAGTACATGGACGCCGTTGTGTAAAGACGTGTTTTCTGACAGCTCCGGGCTGGTGCCAACTAATTTCACACTTTTCTACATACAACTGATACATAAGCGGGTTAATTACGTCAATCTACATTGTGTATGAATTGGACATCATTTCGTGCTCATTTTAATGAGATTTAGCTGTATTTTCGAATGACTTGAATCGACCTACAATTACCACCATGCCGCGTGACACCAGAGCTACTACACAGCAGTATGGATCAGCCCAAACCACCCCCTCCGACCAGCCCACTCTCGGTGAGCTTAAGGAGGACGTTATGAGACTCTCGGACGTACTTTGCAAGAAAATCGACGGTCTTCGTGACGAAACGAACGCCATGCACCGAAAAATTTCGGATATTGAAACATCTCTTCAAGACACAAGTGATCGTGCTCTGAACATTGAAAAAAAACGCAATTCCGAAGCTTCGTAATGAGCATAAAGCCGACATAGCAACCTTAGAAAAGAAATTGCTCATGATGGAAATTTACCAGCGGAAGGCAAACCTCCTGTTTTACGGGATAATGCAAAGTAAAGAGGAAAACGTTTATGAAAAACTGAAAAATGTCTTCATTGATTTGGGTACATCAAGGGAAGAGGCTGCAAGGATCATAATTGTCAACGCCCATCGACTCCCACGGAAATCACGAGACACAGACAGAGCAGCGGCAGGCGACCAGGGACCCGACCCCATTATCGCAAAATTCGCCATCATGCGAGACCGCCAGCGCATCCTCGAAGCTTACGACAACCAATCACGCAACAAGAACGCGGCCGCCGATCGCGTGACAAGTCGCGGCGCCACCGCCGGAACCCGCAGCAGCATCTCCGTGAGGACCGACCTGCCGCCTACCATGAAATTTCGCCGCGGAAAATTAGCAAACACCGCCTACAATCTTCGCAAAGAAAGAAACCTATCGACGAAGATCTTCGTCAAAGGAACGGATGTCATTCTCCAGTTCAAGGAAAAAAACGCCAAAGATTGGAAAACCTACACCGACTAGCGCATAGACATGGACATCGTATATTATGATTGACGAAATATTTCCGGAACTACAGACGATATGCAAGAGAACAGATACAAAAGTAAGAAAAAGACTACGATTTTATTTCTAATATAACACTGTAAATTATCATTTCAGTAATAATGCAGAACCAAGCTCATAACATTGTCATTACCTAATATCAAATTACTGTTTGGATTGACCCAGATATTTTTAGTTATTTGAATCAGTGACTTTCATGCTTTCCAAAAACGGAATATTGAGATGTTATATATTTGAAACTCGATTAAACTCAAAATAATTGACAAAGTTGGAAAAGGGATCAAAATCAAACCTTATTATGTCATCGAAACGTTATTCTTTCATTATTTGAACTGTGGACTAAGGACTAGGAGGAGAAAAGGGGAAGATGGTAAAATTTGAATTGATTTTTTGTGTGTGTTTTTTTTTTCATTCTCTGTCAAAAGAAAAATGGAAAGAGGAAGCGCTGTTAAGAATGGAAACGTACCATTTAACTTAAATTTTGTTATTTCGATTTTATTATCGTACATTACATCTAGTCGACTATTTAACATTATCTAGTTAATACATACACAAAAATGCTTGAATAAGCATTATGGCGATGTAAATGCCCTATTTGGTATGCATTCTTAAATTGTGTTTTAGGCCATTGTTACTTTCGTGCCTCCGACCTAGTGCCCGGTTAAGTTGATTATGTAATGCGGGGAAATTTTTTGGTGTAGCATTGAAAACAATGCAAATGAGACTGCCCAAAGCAAATCGGTAGTGACTGTTTCATTGTAGTTTAATTATTATACATTACATACACTCGACTTTTTAACATTTTTTGGCCTGCATGGCTGATTTTGTTTTTGCCAATAGGCCATTTTCGTAATGTAACCAAATTTAATGCATAGGTCTTTGTGAAGTGCCTCAATACAAACTATTTCATTCACCTGATAAGAATAATAGTATTTCAATAGACAGAATCCTAACTGCATAAATTAGTTGTTGCCAGGTTGGACAAACATTATGGCTTGACCTACCTAGCAACACTTAATATACGCTGTTGCATTCTGACTATTGAAATACTATTATTCTTATCAGGTGAATGAAATAGTTTGTATTGAGGCACTTCACAAAGACCTATGCATTAAATTTGGTTACATTACGAAAATGGCCTATACTTACACAAAAATGCTTGAATAAGCATTATGGAGATGTAAATGCCCTTTTGGTGTGCATTCTTAAATTGTGCTTTTGACCATTGTTACTTTCGTGCCTCCGACCTAGTGCCCGGTTGAGTTGATTACGTAATGTGGGGTATTTTTTGGTGTAGCATTGAAAACTATGCAAATGAGACTGCTCAAAACAAATCGGTAGTGACTGTTTCGTTGTAGTTTAATTATTATACATTACATACACTCGACTTTTTAACATTTTTTGGCCTGCATGGCTGGTTTTGTTTTGTCAATACATACACAAAAATGCTTGAATAAGCATTATGGCGATGTAAATGCCCTATTTGGTGTGCATTCTTAAATTGTGTTTTAGGCCATTGTTACTTTCGTGCCTCCGACCTAATGCCCGGTTAAGTTGATTATGTAATGCGGGGTAATTTTTGGTGTAGCATTGAAAACTTTGCAAATAAGACTGCCCAAAGCATATCGGTAGTGACTGTTTCATTGTAGTTTAATTATTATACATTACATACACTCGACTTTTTAACATTTTTTGGCCTGAATGGCTGATTTTGTTTTTGCCAATACATACACAAAAATGCTTGAATAAGCATTATGGCGATGTAAATGCCCTATTTGGTATGCATTCATAAATTGTGCTTTTGACCATTGTTACTTTCATGCCTCCGACCTTGTGCCCGGTTGAGTTGATTATGTAATGCGGGCTTATTTTTTGGTGTAGCATTGAAAACTATGCAAATGAGACTGCCCAAAACAAATCGGTGGTGACTGTTTCATTGTAGTTTAATTATTATATATTACATACACTCGACTTTTTAACATTTTTTGGCCTGCATGGCTGATTTTGTTTTTGCCAATACATACACAAAAATGCTTGAATAAGCATTATGGAGATGTAAATGCCCTTTTTGGTATGCATTCTTAAATTGTGCTTTTGACCATTGTTACTTTCGTGCCTCCGACCTAGTGCCCGGTTAAGTTGATTATGTAATGCGGGGTATTTTTTTGGTGAAGCATTAAAAACTTTGCAAATGAGACTGCCCAAAGCAAATCGGTAGTGACTGTTTTATTGTAGTTTAATTATTATACTTTACATACACTCGACTTTTTAACATTTTTTGGCCTGCATGGCTGGGTTTTTGTTTGTTTTTGTCAATATAGACACAAAAATGCTTGAATAAGCATTATGGCGATGTAAATGCCCTATTTGGTATACATTCATAAATTGTGCTTTTGACCATTGTTACTTTCGTGCCTCCGACCTTGTGCCCGGTTAAGTTGATTATGTAATGCGGGCTTATTTTTTGGTGTAGCATTGAAAACTATGCAAATGAGACTGCCCAAAGCAAATCGGTAGTGACTGTTTCGTTGTAGTTTAATTATTATACATTACATACACTCGACTTTTTAACATTTTTTGGCCTGCATGGCTGGTTTTGTTTTGTCAATACATACACAAAAATGCTTGAATAAGCATTATGGCGATGTAAATGCCCTATTTGGTGTGCATTCTTAAATTGTGTTTTAGGCCATTGTTACTTTCGTGCCTCCGACCTAATGCCCGGTTAAGTTGATTATGTAATGCGGGGTAATTTTTTGGTGTAGCATTGAAAACTTTGCAAATAAGACTGCCCAAAGCATATCGGTAGTGACTGTTTCATTGTAGTTTAATTATTATACATTACATACACTCGACTTTTTAACATTTTTTGGCCTGAATGGCTGATTTTGTTTTTGCCAATACATACACAAAAATGCTTGAATAAGCATTATGGCGATGTAAATGCCCTATTTGGTATGCATTCATAAATTGTGCTTTTGACCATTGTTACTTTCATGCCTCCGACCTTGTGCCCGGTTGAGTTGATTATGTAATGCGGGCTTATTTTTTGGTGTAGCATTGAAAACTATGCAAATGAGACTGCCCAAAACAAATCGGTGGTGACTGTTTCATTGTAGTTTAATTATTATATATTACATACACTCGACTTTTTAACATTTTTTGGCCTGCATGGCTGATTTTGTTTTTGCCAATACATACACAAAAATGCTTGAATAAGCATTATGGAGATGTAAATGCCCTTTTTGGTATGCATTCTTAAATTGTGCTTTTGACCATTGTTACTTTCGTGCCTCCGACCTAGTGCCCGGTTAAGTTGATTATGTAATGCGGGGTATTTTTTTGGTGAAGCATTAAAAACTTTGCAAATGAGACTGCCCAAAGCAAATCGGTAGTGACTGTTTTATTGTAGTTTAATTATTATACTTTACATACACTCGACTTTTTAACATTTTTTGGCCTGCATGGCTGGGTTTTTGTTTGTTTTTGTCAATATAGACACAAAAATGCTTGAATAAGCATTATGGCGATGTAAATGCCCTATTTGGTATACATTCATAAATTGTGCTTTTGACCATTGTTACTTTCGTGCCTCCGACCTTGTGCCCGGTTAAGTTGATTATGTAATGCGGGCTTATTTTTTGGTGTAGCATTGAAAACTATGCAAATGAGACTGCCCAAAACAAATCGGTAGTGACTGTTTCATTGTAGTTTAATTATTATATATTACATACACTCGACTTTTTAACATTTTTTGGCCTGCATGGCTGGTTTTGTTTTGTCAATACATACACAAAAATGCTTGAATAAGCATTATGGCGATGTCAATGTCCTATTTGGTCTGTATTCTTAAAGTGTGTCTTTGGCCATTGCTACCTTCGTGCCTCCGACCTAGTGCCCGGTTGAGTTAATTATGAAATGCGGGATAATTTTTGACTGCCCAAAACAAATCGTTAGTGACTGTTTCATTGTAGTTTAATTATTATACATTACATATATCGACTTTTAACTTGAATGCCTGGCCGAGTTTCGACTGATTTTTATTTGTAACTATTGGGCAATTTTGGCCATCAATACCATGCTCGGTGTTCATTATATCATTGTCGATTTCACGAAACTAGTGTACTATCGCTTGTTTTTTGTTGATGGTTTTTCTTGTTTTAACGTAGTGCGTGGCGACCATGTCTGTGGGCGTGGCCCGCGGTTCACGGTTAGATGATCAGCGACCCTCACCCGCTGGACTGGTTGCCATGCCGGTTGTCAGGGAGGGACCAACGAGTAGCGTTTGCGCTGCTCTGGCGTTTCGTTGCCTGGTCTGGTGGCTGGCGTATCGTTGGTATTTCGCGCTTCATGATGACGTGATTTAATGTTATCATGTGGCGCGGTCTCTCCGCGGTATGCTGGTTCGCCGGTGTCTGGCGGTGTTTCGTCGGTGTGACGTGGATCGGCATGATATATGTTAATTCATTTTATTTCAACTTAACTATTGCTTATTTGTATTACTTATGCTAAAGCCAAGGTATTATCATACCCCCCTGTAAATCCCTATTCTCATGTCAATCATAATCCAGTCCTTAATGCTGAACGTTGTTTCCTTCTCACCCCCTTAGGTATAGCACATAGGCTTACCCACCTTTCTCTGTAACTTAAAGGTAGTACGTTTCGAAAACAATTCATCACTGTAAATTTAAACGATAACAATACTAAAAAAAAAAATAATAATAATAAAACTTTCTTAAATTACAAATTTCTAAGTTTTTTTTAATTTTTAATTAATGACCACGTTTGAACGCTGTCACCGGCCCCGAGTCTGTCTGATAGTCACGCACAAGTGAACATCATGTACACCCCCCTGATTTTGTTGGTTTTTGCCGACACCCATTATAAATGCACTTCCACTCTTACACGCACATGCACGCAGCAAACACATAGTATTCATTTATACTGGTCGCAATACCACATTTGTAATCTTAATGGCTTTAAATGATATTCTGAATGATCAAGTTTATACACCCCAGAGTAAATATTATACTACTAGTGAATTTAATTCAAATTTTAATTCAACGGGACCCAATAATAACCTTCACTGTTTTAGTTTATTAAACATCAATATTCGAAGCTTACAAAAGAATTTCGATAATTTTGAAGAATTTTTATCTATCCTAAACACATTTTCATTTTCTTTGATAGGACTTACCGAAACCTGGTTACACTCAACTTCTCCTCCAATATTCAACATTGAGAATTATGAATTTATTCATTCAGACCGTAAAAACGGAAAGGGGGGAGGTGTCGCTTTTTATTCTCGTAAAAATAAGACATGATATTCAACTGGAAGGAATAGAAACATTATTTTTAGAAATTATTGATGATAAACATAAGAATAGAATCGTTGGGGTAATGTACAGACCACCTAACAATGTAGCCGACACATTTTTTGATGAATTAGAATCATGCCTTGAATTTATTTCTAGAGAAAATAAAGATGTATATATTATGGGAGACTTTAATATCGATATATCCTTACCTTTTACCGTTTTTGGCCAACACTTCACTAATTTATTATCTTCATTTTTTTTTAAACCTCTCATTAATAAACCAACTAGGATTACAAACTTAACACATACTATAATTGATAATATTTTCTCAAACGTATTAGATAATAAACAGAATGGAATAATATATTATGATATTTCAGACCATTTACCAATATTTACGATAGGTCCTAATGATAAACACCTACTAAAAATTCCCAATAAAGAATATACAACACGACGTAAAGAAACCAAACGTAATATTGAATCCTTAAAGATAGACTTGAGTCAAGAAGATTGGTATGATATTTATTTTGAAAGAGATGTGAACAGTTCATATGAAAAATTTATAAACAAACTTCTTTGTCATTATAATAAAAATGTGCCCCTCTCAAGAATTAAGTCAAATAAAAAGAAAAATAAACGACCATGGATTACTCAAGGTATACTTAAATCAATATCTACCCGAATTCGTTTATATAAAATCTCACTTCGATCACCTACAAATGAAAATCAAAATAAATATAAAAAGTACCGTAATAAATTGACTTCAATTATTCGTTTATCACGCAAATTATACTATGGTAATAAAATTGAAAATAATAAAGATAATAATCAATCATTATGGCAAACAGTTAATGACATTTTGGGGAAGAAAAAGGATACTCCAAATAATATTGAATTAAATGATAATGGGCATCACATAGACCAAAATGATGTTGCTGAGGCATTCAATAAATACTTTACTAATATTGGACCGGATTTAGCTTCCAAAATAATCAATGAAAAGAATGATTTTTTAAAATACTTAAATAATAACGTTAATCAATCCTTATTTTTTAATCCAACAAATATTCAAGAGATTTTAGAAATTGTTCGTTCATTAAAAAGCAGTAAATCTAGTGGCTACGATAAGCTAAGTGTATCTTTATTAAAACAAATAATTCACTTCTGCTTCCCCGTTATCACATATCTTTAATTTATCTCTTTCCCAAGGGGTTTTTCCCGACCCACTAAAAGTTGCAAAAATAATTCCGATATATAAAAAGGATGATCACTCTAAAGTTTCAAACTACCGACCAATTTCTTTACTACCAAGCATTTCAAAGATATTAGAGAAAATAGTATATAAACGATTATATTCTTTCTTAGATATCAATAACTTTTTAATTCCTAATCAATATGGATTTAGAAAGAACCACTCTACTCATTATGCTTTTCTACAATTATGTGACAAAATAACTGATTCCCTTTCTAAAAAAGAACACACTGTAGGTGTTTTTATGGACTTATCGAAAGCATTCGATACCATGGACCATCGTATATTAATACATAAATTAAAAGCATATGGAGTTAGAGGGATTGTACTTTCTTGGTTTGAAGACTATTTGCGTAATAGACATCAATATGTTATGTTTAAATCTACAACATCTAATATTTCCACCATAGAATGCGGAGTACCACAAGGCTCCATATTAGGTCTCCTACTGTTTTTAGTATATATGAATGATATTGTTAATGCATCACCACTCCTAACATATGTTCTGTTCGCAGACGATACCAACGTATTTTATTCGCATAAAGACTTAAACATTCTCATTACAACCCTCAATTTAGAACTAAATAAATTATCATCTTGGTTCAAATCCAATAAACTCTCTTTAAATATTAATAAGACTAATTGTATTTATTTCAAAAACATACACTCTAAACATGTACTTCATTATGATATTTTTATAGATAACATGCCCATAATTGAAAAAGAAGTTACAAAATTCTTAGGTGTAATGATTGTTTCAAACCTAACTTGGAATAGTCATATTAACAACATTTGCATGCTAGTCTCGAGAAGCATAGGCATTTTATATAAATTAAAATATTATCTATCACAAAAGTCACTATTTATGCTTTACAATTCCTTCATTTTGTCATACATATCTTATTGTAACATAGTTTGGGGCAATAGTAGTAAGATGAAAATTATGTTAATATATCGTCTCCAAAAGAAAGCACTTCGTCTTTGTACACATTCACATTATTTAGCCCATACTGATCCAATATTTTGTAAACTAAAAACATTAAAAATCGCTGACATTCACAGTTTTCAAACTGCAATCTTTATGTATAAATGTTGGATAAATACTATACCTTTGGCATTTCGAAATATTTTTGTTTACAATAGTGATATACATTCTTATCCCACACGACACTCATCCGATTTCCACTTAACAAACCCCAAAATTATTATGGCCTATAAATCGATAAGACATCATGGTCCAGACATTTGGAATGCTTTACCTGACAATATTAAACACTCTGCAACTCTTTATTCATTCAAAGCATCGATGAAAAAATATTTAATATCTACATATTCAAAAACATCATAAGGGTCTCAGAGGTTTTGATTGTTTATTTAAATTAATTTTAGATGACCAGTTCATTAACAATACGAATCGAACACTTACTTCACCTGCACACACCCACTTGCACACACTTGCACATTTTTCTTCTTTTTTCTTTTTTCTTAATTTCTTTCCACTTTTTATTCAGATACTTTCTGAACAAAATCTTTATATGTGACTCTCTATTCCCCTACATTATCCTAAAAACAGCGCCATGTACCCCCCCCCCTTCCCGGCTGCTATCGCCTCAAGCTTCTTTGCTTATGATAGTTGGCCTCTGCATTTATCTTGATTATTTTTACTTACCTCCATACTTTCAAGCTTTCAATTATGTATTTTTTTTAAAATATTTTATTTTGTGTGTATTAAGTTGTCACTCTTGATGTAAATCAATTATATTATATACTATTATTGTTATTTGAATGTTTTATATTTGATTTATCAATAAATGCAGAAACATCTGCTAAAAAAAAAAAAAAAAAAAAATATATAATTTTATCAGCTGTAAAACGTTATTATGAAATGGAAAAATATATATACCAAACAAATCTCAGAGAGAATAAATTGAAAAAGAAATGGTTTCACTTTAGGAAATATTTTGAGAGTGTTGGAAATGTGCTAACATAAACATGATCATGTATTTTATGTTTGGTTTTTTGTCGTTGGTATATTTAAAGTACTAATTTTGTCATAAATGTTTGTTTTTATCTGCCACAAAAGTTTTCGGCCGTGATGATTATTATCTGTGTCAAGCCATTATGTATGGAAATTATTTATTTAATTATTTGTATATGATATATGGATGTTCTGTATATGATGAAATTTGTTTTGAAAATAAAGAACCCTGTGGAAGGGGAAAAAATATTTAAAAAAAACAACAAAGCTTTAGTTTTACTGAATTTGTATAGAACCTTCATTTCCAAAAAACCTTTAGAAGGGAATTTGTTTAGTTGAAAGAATTTATTCCTGATAAGCAGATGTTTCATAAAATTTCACGTTTGCATAGACTGTGATCTTATATTTTAAACAATCATATTGTCGGTCCGATTTATTTTGAAGTTTCGCCATTCTGTTTCTCTATTTTTAATGATAACATACACATTAAATTAACTTATTACAAAGATCGGATTGCCAAGTAAGTGAAAATACACGTACAAATGGGAATACATGCGCCCTGCAGCCCCCAAATGTCGTAGGAAAATTATTGAGAGAAGGGGAACTCAGTCTCTAAAATCTTCTGTTTGTATTTCTCGTTATTTTTTAGTTATTCAAACAGTGTCGCATGGTGAACAATTTCGTCATGTTTGCGTTGGTGTTCACGTTGCTCGTGATTCTACTTCAGGGAACAGGTAGGAACCGAATGTTTAATGTTTATATATGTAGATTTAACAAAACGAGGAATAAATAATCAGGTCTATTTCAACTGCGTTTGATTTCAAGCAAATTGTTTTTGTCTTGATGAAGTAGAAATGTAATGAAATGTAACAAAGTGAAACATAAAAGAAAACAACAAAATACATTTGCCGTAAAAAAAAAAAAATCAATCCTAGTAAAAAATATAATTACCGACTTTCCTGATTCATTTCAATGAAAACTTAATTGCTTAAACATGTCTAAGCCAATTCATATCGATTTATTTTAAGAGAGCAGTTCTTCCTTTATTACCTTCTGTTTCTTGTCCTTCTTTCTTTTCCTTTTCAAATGTTTTATTCCGAATTATATGGCTGGTGTCTTCTTACACAAACTAAGTATAAAAGTACATATTATTTCATGCAGAGAAACATTTTACAGTTCTCCTATTCTATTGAAACCTTACAGCTTTTGCCGCTGAGCAACCCAGTTCTATCAATATTATGTGCCCATCTAAGACGTTGGAAACTGGGGAGGTTATACAATTAGTCTTAAAGAAGGCCGTTACTTCAGGCATACCAAGTGTATTTAATGTACCCTCGGAGTTATCAACATGGTACCACTGTTCGATACCAGGTGAGCCGTAGATTTGGTACAACATCACTCCAACAGCACTTCCTTACTTCATCATATCAAGTTTATATGATTTTCCATAAGAGTTATCAAAAAGGTGGTTCTGTTCAATGCCGGGTAAGAATTGTGATGGCAATTATAACCTCATCCATTCCAGGTATAATTGGTGTAATCTTTTGATTTGTCAAAAGTTTACTCAATATGTGCAATATCGGGTAAGATACAAATGAAAGTACAAGAAACTGCATCCCAGGATTTAAGCATTACCTAGGTCCATTTGAATTCTGGTAACGAATCTAAAAAATATTTGTTTATCATACACGGGGAAATGAGTCGTAGATATTTCGGATATTTTTTATAAATTTAACTAGAAAGACGCAATAACACAGACAATCTTTATCTCTGACTATTTTTTACCGTTATTCTGACACTGCATTTACTCTAGCTGCATGGTTACGCAAGATAGTCAAGGACAATACCCCGTCAGTCTCCACATCTTTCTCAGATAGCCTAACCAAAACGAACGCAAGTTGAACGGAAAGCTAAATGCATAACTATCTACAAATTATAATGGTATTTCATAAAGGAAAAGCCATTATCACGGCGCTCGTAAACAACGCTTCTAACTTCATTTGCCGGCCTTCATATTGAATCTATTATTTAGGTATGCCAACTTTACAATTTCCACTTCACAAATATCGCTTATAGACCGGCTTAAACTAAAATTGTAGGTATAATTCCTAAACAAAAATGATTCTGGGTCACTCTATAAAGCTTGTCAGTGGATTTCATTGATGCTGTTATGCACAGCGGTCAATCAAATAGAAAAAATGGAAACTAGCAGCTCTTGGGAAAACATAAACTGGAACCCTGTTTCCCGCTCTCTGCAAAAGCTGACTAGTGTATTGATAACCCTGATAGACTATTTGTGAATGCGTTAAGTTGTTATCTTTTTTTGTGATATGCCTCCCATAGTGCACTCATTTCGAACAATCTGACTGATTTTTCCTGTTGCCACGTTCTGTTCAATAATCGTATAGTCTTTCAATTATTATTATAATCATTGAAATTGTATTCATTTAGTCGTTTTCATCTTTTTCGTTACTTTTTTTTTATTAGGGAGGGGGAGGGGCAACGATAATTGAGGAGAAACCTAAATCAGAAATTTGTACTTCTTTGGGATGATCCCCAGTCATTGGTTATTGATTACGTTTCTTACATTACCATCATTATTATCATAATTATCATAATTATCATAATTATTTGTATTATTATCTTTTTTATTGTTTTTATTACTATCATTATCATCTCCCTTATTTTATTATGATTTCTTTTTTAATTACATTTCTATCATCTTTATCATTACTATTATCGTTGATATATGTCTTTATTTTCACTCATTTTTCTATCATAATGACTGTTTTTTTTAAAAGTATTGTCTATGATAATGTCGTTTTACTTTATGTGAATGGAAATCAAATAAATCAAATAAATAGATGAAATGGGAATTAAAAGCACAGGGTCTAGTGGGTACCATCGTCTCTATTTTGATAACCAGCCCTTTAATATGTTATACAGTGCGTCCCAGAAAAAAACGAAACCAAGAATTATCGATGTTTTATCATAACCTAATCAAAATTATAATTAATAAATGACACATATTTGTAATGCTTAGACCCTCCTCTTTCATTTGATACAACTCATATGATAAATATTTCACGCATGAGTGATTAAACAAAATTTACGAGAGGAAACCAAAATGTCATTTGACGGGCGGTATCTGAATTTCAATGAGAAAATCACATTTCTAGAAAGTTCAGTTTTTGCAACTTCATATGACACCTCAATCAGGAAAAATGAGCAAGGAATAACAAAGTTCTGTTTGTTTAAATTGATGCTTGCATTTCCATAATTTGATTTTAAAAGTTCGTTTTCACTGGCTGCCTGCCGTAGCAACGAGCAGAATTGATAAAAGACTTAACTCCGTTTCGTAGACAATCAGCCATGCATGAAGTCTTTCGTCTATGTCTGATCATGATAATATTGTTTGAAGGATATCGGAAATGTTAGAAATTAATATATGCAAACCTGATCACAAAATATAAGTTTCAAATTTATTTTCCACGTTGTATTATCCTCAGGACATGTAAGAAGTACAATACACAGTCATTTAGAAAATATACATTCTGATATAGAAGGTAGGAATATAATAGACTACCCCAGGAGCTTACGTCTGGACATTTTGAGTGATAAAATGCTGAGATATTATGACGGCGCTAATTTTTACCCCGACATTTTTGTTGTACCTCTGACATTAATTTTTACTTCTGACATTTTTACCTCTGACATATTACCTCTGGCATTTTGACCTCTGCCAATTTGACCTCTGTCATTTTATCCTCTGTCATTTTATCCTCTGACATTTTTACCTCTGACATATTACCTCTAACATTTTAACCTCTGTCATTTTATCCTCTGACATTGTTACCCCAGGCATTATTACCTCTGACATATTTTCCTCTGACATGTTCGTCTCTTATATTTTTACCTGGCACCGGCAATTCATACATGATTTCAATGATTACATTTTTAACCAGAGGAAAAACAATGGATAACACTTTGGTTATAAACATATATTAACGATCTGCTCTTAATGTTGTATACACCGCTAACAAATAATTTGTGACAGGATACGTATCATCCCTTCAACGTTCCACAGAAAGGTACATTTAAAAAAGCGAGTAAAACATTAAATGCGCACTAATATTATAAACCTGCTTCTGCTATTTACGAATCAATTAAGTATTCACCAATCAGTCAATATATCCTTGTCTAAGTCGATTTAAAAGGGGGAGTGATTGCTCATCGGTAAAATCAAACAGCATATAAACTCACCCGCAAGATTATTATCAAATCATTATCGATACTACTATAAGAACATGTATTGAATGAGCTAAAAATTGAGTTGGTGATACCATACGAGTTAGGTACTCACAAGGCCTTTTTATTAACCGGCATGGCTTAAGTAATTTTAGATGGATTAACTTAGTCTCTTTCTGTGAAACGCGTAAATAAATAAACACAACTGTGGACCGGTACGGTATTTTTTGTTAAACGGTCGTTCATTTTGAATATAAAAAACACAGAGATGTGAGTTAACGCTTTATAGCAGGCGACGAAGGGGGTTGGGGTATCTATGGCAGAGTTAGATGGTTTTCATTTTGAGGAATGAATCTCCTTCCAGAGGATAGTCCGGTATTTAATAATTGAGAAACTAGAAATACAACTCATTATGTGAAGAAGAAACAAAATACAATGTTGGCCCTCCTGATGGCAAGGTCTGGAGGTGCGCAGCTTTAATAGGAAACAAGGATGGAATACACTTTGAGAGAATAAGTTCTGGTGAATGTCACAATTATGCATTGATATATATATTATTATCCTTTGAATTAATTTCAAAATACACGCAGATTTTATGGCATTGCCTTTTTTTCCAGAAAATCTCATTAAAAAAATCATTGCTTTTTGCAGTTTTCATTTAATTTAATTTGTATGGGGGGACGGGTAAAGGTTATACATTAAAGATTATAATGAATGACGTAATGTAGCATTCAGATTCCTCAGCTCTCCCAGATATTTAATTTAAACAAATATCAGTTTCATTGTTACATTACATGAGGGTGTCTCGAAAGAACATTGTACTTCTTTGGATGATGTGTCTCTTGTCTTTTTATTCTTTTGCACTGTACTACTTTTCTGATATGTCACACCTCAATTGAACGTGTATGTTTTTGTACGTAATTTTGTATTAATTTAATTTCAAGCCTAGAAATATAGAATACAAGTACATAAGTGCTTGTATTCTTTAATGTTATTTTTTGTATACAATGTTTTAAATTTTAAAATATTAAGTGTCCGTTTTAAAGTATCAAGTTATGGCGTCCAGTTAATAACTTGTTACATGCATATTGTGTGGTGTAATTTCAGCGTGTTTATCGAACACCTGTCAACATGGAGGAACCTGCGAGGAAACAGACGAGGGGTTTAACTGCACTTGCCTGGATGGCTACTATGGAGACAGATGCGAGTACGGTAAGAGGAGGAGATTAATTACATGAGAAAGGGAGAGATACAAAAAAACGGTGATATAGACAGAGAGAGAGAGAGAGAGAGACAGAGTGAGCGACATACAGGTATAGGCAACCAGAAACAGAGACAGAAAAAGAGCAAGAAAGACAGAGAGAGAGAGAGCGATTGAGAGACAAAGGGAGAGACAGAGAGCCAGACAGAGAGACAGAGAGAGAGAAAGAGAGAGAGAGAGAGAGAGAGAGGGGGGGGGGGCTAAATCCACAACAACAACCTCTGGATTAAAAAAAATAAGTTAAAGAGATATATTTTTTTTATTATTTTTTTTTTTTTGGGGGGGGGGGTACTGTAGTACGTGGTGGTATACTTTAATATTGGTGAAGGCTCGTTTTAAAAACTCTCATATGAATGGTCTGGGGATCGATCCTTGGTCGGGGCTGACATTTTCGGAACAGGATAATTACATTTTGTATTTTTGCTCAATTCATTGCATGAAGACTCCTTCGTCCAGTCCGTGAGACTAGTCGGTGGAAGTAAAAGTGAAGGAAGAGTAGTTATCACATCTCGTTCTCGTCCTACAACCTACATGTTAATCCATCAATTAAACTGGTCCAGGAACGCTTCACGGTTGGTCTGCAAGTATCTAGGATATGAAGGTAAATGCTTTATCAAGTTTACAGTCCTGTATTCTGTTCACTTTAAAGGGATAGTTGAGTTCTGTTTTCAGACCGCAAATGCCTTCAAAGTGCATGGTTATTGCTCTTATTCTTATCTATTTTTTATTTATTTATTTATTTATTTCCTCTCATAGGGTGGATGGCCCTTTCAGCACAGCTGATTTTCAAAGGGGTCCACAAACATAAAAATAACAATAAAATATACAGTGAATTATACAATAATATGTAAAACGTTGCAAATGCAAGAAGTAAGGCAATGAATATGTACATGTAAAGTCAAACAAATAAATATCTAACAGATTAATGTACAAAACAAACAAGCAATAAGACAGTTAATTGCAGATATTCAACTAGAACGACAACAAGCGTACGAGTAAAACTGTAAAACCGATAACATAACACAAAAAAACATCAAGGTAAACATAAGAAAAAAAAACAAGACAGGAATAAGAGGATGGGTATAATATTTATCATGTTTAAAAAACTATTACAAAAAAACTATAAAAAAACTATTTAAAAAAAAATAAAAAAAATTCTAGTTTCTAAAAAGTTTCTAGTACCCTTCTATCACCTAAAATTGCTATGAAGGTAATTTTAGACCCCAACATGTTTGAAATTTAGCCAATACGATCATACAATTTCAGTTCCACTTTCCAAAAAATACAGTGACCGTTAAGTAATTAATTAATAAAGAATACATGGGCCGCCTTGTTGTGCGTAATGTAACCAACACGAAAAAGCCAACAAAAAGCCAACATTGGCATTGGCTGAAATACAACGTAAAAGGCGCTATTTCGTTTTTTCAACGGCTTTTTCAAATTATCGAAAATTTGTGGTGGTACACAAATATTAGACATCGTTATATTTATGGATATTTCAGCCGTTTCTGAACTAAATTTGATCGAACAAAGATGATTTTGTCATTTAAATTGTATGTTCTTTCAAATTTGACACTCAGTTTTCATTATCTCGCAAACAATTATGTAGCGCCCTCTGTAACATAACTCAACTATCCCTTTAATGTGTTCGTCAGGTACATCCTAGTCACACCAAGGATACCGACCTAAAGTGCAGTGTTTCCGTCATGGCCATGGCATCGTTTCACAAAACCGTCATAAATGCATTATCGCCGACAACCTATGAAACGCGTGGATTAAATTTACCACGCTTTTTTTTTTTGGGGGGGGGGGCGATGTCGGTGGGCTTGTACTTAAGACTGAATTCTTTTTACATTACACTCGAAAGGCCATTATTCGGTAGGTTCGAACTTGATGTGGAGTCAATTTGGCGGCGTGACTGACGTATCTACTGTCAGATATTAAAGTTCATCATCAATATTCATCCATGCAGTCCATTGTACCAGAGGACATTAACTTCTTCTACAGCTATTTGCAAAAGGGAAATGAGTAAGCAAGATCGTCCGGACAACAAAACTCACGAATACACAAGATAAATAGAAAAGGTTAAGTTATTGTAAAGGTAAACTAAATTGGTGATATCTCTGATTCGTTTCATGGTGGTTTGGATTGAATTTCATGGAAGAAATGTCCTCTGAAAAGGAATTGCCCTTTCACATACTATCAAATTCAAGTATAGATAGAAATGGCTGAAATATTGAGATCAAATTTCATGCCAAATGTCCGTGTAATTCCATATTATATACATTTCATGTAACTATATCAAGACCGAGTCAATTTCATATCATTCCCTTTCCTCACAGTCTGCTTCAAATCATGTGTGTTATCATTTTTCAACCATCCCCGAATACTCCCAAGCAGTTTCTTTCACAATTTAATACAATAATAAGAACTCCACCTTATCTTTCATGTAATTTATTAGACGAATGCAGTAGAAAAAAGTAATTTGTAAGCTCTGTGATTTTGTTTCAAATGGCGATAGGATAATTTTCCGATTAAAAAGGGATTAATCCTTCACATACCCTAATATTATCAATACACTCAAACTTGTCTATAGCAACACCCAATGGAAACACGAAAAGTGGTCTTTGTAGACAGGTTCCTTTTTAGTACATGTTTCAATGAGAAACCATTTTCAAGGGAAACAAAAAGACCGGTGGTCACTAAAGCAGGTTTGACTGTACGATTAGAAATGGCTATAAACTGTGGACCTACTTTCATGTTACATATCTGTACAATTTCATAAACCTCTGCCATCATGACTGAGTAAATTCTCTACCTCCTCGATGATTTCATTACCTCAATGGGTGTACATCCATTCCTGGGTACTACATAATTCTTATTGCTACCAGACAATTTGTTTAAACAATGTAATCTCACGACCAGAACTCATCGATATCTTTGAGGAATTAAGACAATTATACATAATTTAGAAAAATCATAATTAGACTTAGAAGTGCAAATATATTTTGTTCCAAATGCTCTTTCATATTTTGTGTTCTTTCTGATTATATCCCAAAAGATGTATATGCGACAGTGGGAGGAGATCTCTTCGAGATTATGTCCTTAGATAATAATTCTGAAACTGTGACTGTGAGGTGCCCTGTCGATGTGACTAGCATTGCTGACTGCTGGTACGAAGAGAGGGCGGCGATGAATCCTAGGGAGGAGAGTATAGCTGTTGTTTGCTGTATTGGTAAGTGTTTCAGAATAATGGGAATGTGTTGACTAGGAGACTTGAAACAAATGGAGTCACAACATACAGATCGTTACTTACTTACTTACTTACTGCCCATAATGCCTCCTGGCACATAGGGCAGCAACAGAAGTCTTCCACTCCTTCCGATCCTGGGCCAGTCTTTGGATTGTATCCCATGTGTGGTTCAGGTCTTTAATCTCCCCTTCCACAGTTCTTCGCCAAGTGGTTTTAGGACGTCCCTTCTTTCTTTTGCCTTCTGGTGTCCAGTGGAGGGCTGTTCGTGTGATGTCATCTCTGTTCTTTCTCATTACATGCCCGATCCATCTCCACCTTCTTCTCGTGATGAAGTTCTCCATGCTGTCTTGATGGCATTGGGCATACAGTGCTTTATTTGAAATGGTGTTTGGCCAGAAAACGCGGCATATTCTTCTAAGAGTCTTTGTGTGGAAGACTGATAGCTTACTAAGGTCGTTTTTGTCATTCTCCAAAATTCAGAGCCGTACAGGAGAGTGGAAAGGACACAGCTCTGGTACAATTTTAGCTTGGTCTTGGTGCTGTACTGCTGTGATCGCCATATATTATTGAGCATTCTGAGTGCATTTCTTGCTTTATTGAGACGGTTCCTAATGTCTTTGCCTGCGCCTCCATCGTGCCTGACAGTGCTTCCCAGGTAAGTAAACTCCTCAGTTATAGGTAGGTCTTCCCCGTTTACTTGAATTGGTAAAGGATCCGAGATGTTAAGGGTCATCACCTCTGTTTTCTTTTGGCTGATCTTCAAGCCAGTTTGCTGGGCAAAATCACTGAGTCTGGATGTTTTTTCCTGCATATGCTGGTGGGTGTGTATAAGTAGAGCGAGATCATCTGCAAAGTCGAGGTCATCAAGTGTAGAAAAGAGGGTCCATCTTATGCCTCTTTTTGGTCTTCAGTTGCCTGTCTTATCATTCAGTGCCGACATGACACACCCTTGCCTAACTCCAGACTTTACTTGGAACTTATGGTTACTGTTTCCAACTCTGCATGTAAAATTGGTGTAAAAGCTCTCAATGACAAGAACTAACTGCTCTGATATCCCATATTTGCCTAGTATTTTCCACAGGCTGTCTAGGTGGATGCTATCGAATGCTTTTTCAAAGTCAACAAAATTAATATAAAGTTTCCTCTGCCATTCTGTGCATTGCTCTATGATGTTACGAAGTGCAAATATCTGATCAGTGCACCTTTTTCCCTTCCGAAAACCTGCCTGTTCCCTTCTGAGATTTTGGTCAACAGCATCTATGATACGTGTAATAATTATCTTTGCCAATATTTTGCTTGGTATTGACAATAGAGTGATGCCACGGCAGTTATTGCAGTTTTTTGGGGATCCCTTCTTTGGTAATTTTACAATAACTCCCTCTGACCAATTGCCAGGAACTGCCTTCCTTTCCGATCGATTTCCGATCGTTAGTCTCAGCTAATACGACAGGAATCGGTAAACCAAAGTTCGTTTTATAGCATAACTATGTAATATATACCAACGATATCTAATTATATTTTACATACCAAAAAGAAATTTGATTGTTTTCATTTCATACAGACATCCTTTACCATAACAAAATGAAATTAAAAAAAATCTAATTAACGAAAATGTGTTGAAATAGCCCTTTAATATAAAATTAATTTTGGGGGATCCGTCAAAGCTATTTCTCAAGGAATTCTTTATGTTAAAGCCATGGAAATTCAGAAAGACTTAGGCATAATTTACAACTGCACACTAGTTTTCTGTGCTCGTTAATTTGAGGAATTAGCTAGCTACGCATTAAAAACCTCTCTTAAGCTCTCTAATCTATAATGTTAAAATCATTTTTTTATTAAAACTCTTCTGTGTAGTTTTGAAGCGTCAGCCATCAGACATCAGAGAACAAGACACTCTGTTTGTTTTATTGTACATATCCTTAATAAATTGCCACGTGTTTGCATTAATTATCATTAGTTGAGACTCTCCACCTAAAACCTCTTCGGTATTCGGCACATACTGTTCGAATTAGGTTCGTAATATGATTTACAGGGATTCTGAGACACTAACTTGCTTGGGCGACAATTGTTCAAGGCTTCAATTTGTCAGAGATATAGTACCTTCAAAAGCATGACACTGTGTTATTTAAAAAAAAAAAAGTTTAAGGTTTAGTAGAATATGGGCAATGTTGTAATTGGGTTTTAGGTGAGGATGAGGTTCGATTTCGGGGTTAGGTAAAGCGTTCTGATTACTGGGACAGGCATTTGGTAATAAACATTAAAAGAGTCCCATGTCTTCTAACCCACAAGTGCCAGAACTTCGAAGTGCGCATGGCTATGAATGCTGATTTAGCCCAACTAATAAGGTGATAGTTTCGTGGTCCATTTAAAAACAGTCTCTGTGTTTTAAAGACATGTGATTTTTTTTCAACAGTGAACCTGTGCAGTACACCTCGAGGTAGTCCAGTTGGTCTAGAAAGCGGTAAGGTTCCAAACAGCGCTATTACAATCTCGAGTAGGAGAAATAAAAATTGGGTAAACTGAAAGTCCGTCTTAACAGTAATTCTGCGTGGGTATCCGCTACGGATGACGAAGACCCCTGGCTTCAGATCAAATTCGATTCCACCTTTGTCATTACCGCCATCATGACGCAAGGCAGAGCAAATGCTGAACAACAGCGGGTGACATCGTACACAATTTCATCGAGTATGGACGGAGCATCTTGGACCTACAACCAGGATATCAACACCAACACCGTCAAGGTATTTACACTTGGTTTGCTTACTTGACCTCTCTGCACGGTTGCTCATTTGTCTAATGTGCCAATTAATGGAATTTTAGTGGTTTTGCAAAATTACCCTTGTCCGATCATGATTAGCTCCAATAACAACATTCCAGATATTGCCCAGGAAACAATTAAATAATCATGAAGCCTTCGGTATGTCTATCCAATGATAAATGCAATGTGACACTACAGGAAGATTATTTGTGTGGCGTATAAAAAGTTTAAATCTCAATGAAATAAATGATTATAATCAATGGCGTAGTGTGAGCCCGGATATTGAGGGGCGCTGGCATAATTTTTTTTTGGGGGGGGGGGCGGGGGGGGGGGGAGGGCACCGGTCTCATTGGGGGAGATGATATACAAGGCCACTGATTAGCGTGTGGTACTATTGTCTTCGTTCTTCATCCTTTTCCTATTTTTCTCTTTGCTATTCCTCTTTTTATAGTTTGCCTCTTTTCCTATTTTCTTCGTAATTCGAAGGGGGGGGGGGGTAATTCGAAGTATGCCCTAGAATCCACTTCGTTATTGGATGTTTATTGTTCCACCCTCATATCTACTTATTATTTTAGAGGGAGAGAGAGAGACGGAGAGATGCGAAAGATATTACTCAGAAACACAGACAATTACACAGAAAATAGGCTATGTAAGGTCCATTAAAATCTTACTGACAAAAAAGACAGCATGTTTTTTAAAATCTTGTCGGAAACATTAAATGTGACCTAATCACAAATTGCTGTGTTAACGTTTATGTATAAAAAAAACCCAACTGCCTAAATAGTATGGCGAAAAAGATCCAGGATATTGGTAGTTGAAAGACAATCAATATGTAAAGAAAAAGGTGGCAATAAATGTGCAAATGGAGATATGTCTCTATTATTCTGTTATTTTTCCCGTTTTCTTCTGTTCTTTGTTATTGTTATACTCCTTTATGTTCCTGGAAATGAAATGAAACATAATATATAAAAACAAAATGTGAAGAAGTGATGGTGAATGTATGAACAATTTTAACAGAGGTATTACAAATGAATAGTAACAAAGAAAGGAAACAAATATTTCAAAAGTAACATAATTGGTTTGATCAGTAGATATTGAAATTCAACACTTCACACTCAAGTTTATTTCATTATCTTTTGGTTGTATTATCTCATTTAGGTCTACACAGGAAACTACGACTCAAATAGTGTTGTGGTGCATAACATCTTTAAGCCGATCGAATGCCTATTCTTTCGTATCCATCCAAAGACGGCCAATGATGACCTGCGGGCCCTCAGGCTAGAGCTCACTGGATATGGACCTCTCAATGACTTATTAGGTGAGTACATTGTGAAAAGGTTGGGCAATATTTTTCCAACACTTTGCCAAACGTTGTGCCAATAGTCATCCCAACCATCTATTGGGCAATATTATTGGTAAACGTAAGTACCCTACTTCACAAGTGCATAATTGTTTCCTATTTTGTCCAAAATATGGGCAAAGATATGACCCTTCAACTGCACGACCACGGTAGCCCACTTGTTGGGAAAATCTTGACCAGCAGTTGGGCAAAATACGAAACAATTATGCACCTACTTACGTTTACTAATACCACTGGGCAAAACATTGCCCAATAAATGGTTTGGTTGACTATTCGCACAACGTTGGGCAAAGTGTCGGAAAATATTGCCCAAACTTTTCACAGTGTAAGGCTACATCCTTAAAAAGACCCAGCAGCAAAAGAAGGATTGGAATAATAATAATAATGTCTTCTTAGTTTAGCCAATCCAAAAGGTATTTGATGAAGCGCACCTTTCCTTGCAGTTATAAAGCGCTGTATACATCGATCCGCACGTTTGGGCCACTTAAAGGCCCACTGCACTACTTGTAGCTACTTGTAGCTACTTGCGCCCTCTATATAACAAACAATGCTTAATCGGTGACCATTGGTCCCCCATGATCCTCTTTTTCTTATGTTAACTGAGAGCTGAGTTGATGAGCTAACCATCTGTCCAGTGACCTTGTAGGGCGGTCTAATCCCTCCTGTAAACTATGGCAGATAAGCTTTAAACAAGGACATAATTATATCACCTTTTTTTTTTAAAGCGCTCATCTCTGTCACGTCACGCTGTGACGCTCACGGCGCTAGACATAGTCCAGATTCAGTCCGTTCGTTCTTTATATCCCCCACACACAGCGCGGTCTCTCCACTGATCGCGCAATCCCCAAATTTCCGTCCACACGAACGTATTCAGGACCCAGATTTAGAGGAATGGCTAGGTCTACTTTCAACGTTGAGGGTGTGTTATTTTATCAGCTGATTGGGTGCGCTAAACGAAAACGGTACAGAGGCTGGACTACGCTAGACATTATTACACTGGTTATAGCTGAACCACCAGAGCAACTAGCGCTGAAAAAAATAGCAGGCACCCATTCACACCTGGGAATGTATAGATTGATGTTTTGCTAAAGGACACTTGTGTAGGGCAGGGAATCGACCTGCGGACCCTGTAATCTTCAGTCCGGTGGCTTACCCACCGGACCACAACACTTGGTATCTATGTAGGTGATGTAATCGAACGGTTTAAATGATCGGCAGGAGATGCGAAGACCGAGGATTCGATTAGCAATCAACCCACTGACGGCGCTAAAACCTAAGTCTAATCGTCGAATCGACCCCAAAACGACTCGAAATTTGGGTCAGTCGTATTGTTTCGTTCGTTCTGTTGTTGGTAAGAGGCGGTATTCTAAAAGTTCACTAGTGTTCGCTTCCAGTTTATACGAGGTGCGTTGCGGTTTTATTATGCTATTATGCACGCCAGCCTGTCGTATGTTCGCAGTAGTTGAACTAAAACGAGTTTTAAAAAAGTTTTGGTTTTCTGAAAACTCGTTTAGCAACTAACTTCTAAACAATAACCTAATATATCACTTTTATAAACTGAAAAAAGTTTTTTTGTACGTTTGTTGTCTTCAGCTGCAATGAACCGTGAAGAGGTAAGCTGTTCACGTCCTATCCAAGGGGAAGGAATGGGAGTGGAAGATGGACGAATCCCAGACTCTAGTCTCACCTCCTCGTCCGATTATGATCTTAATTACACTGCATCAGATGGAAGATTAAACGGTGGAGTTACTCCAAACGAAAAGGCAGCATGGCTTGCTAGGAATGATGACGTAGATAAATGGGTCAAGGTGAGTCCGATATTAAACACTAATTCCATTCACCTATTTCTTGTAAATGATCAAGGATGATTATTGAATGATCAGTTATTTCATGGGGATACTAATTAATTTGTATTTTACCTGTTTATATGCTTGTGTATTTATCTATTTTGTTTTTGATGCTGTTATTTGTTTTATTATTACCAAACAGGGCCTCATGGAAGACCACCAAATTTGTGATATGTGCCATCCTGTATAAATATCAGAAATAAATAAATAAATTATAATAACGACCCCCCCCCCCCGGAAAGACACTTAAGCATAAATTCCGTTTTTCCTGAACGTCGTACACTTACTGAATTCAAGCACTAGCTAACTCCAATATTAACGCTCTTACGTAAAGCCCAAATGAAACCCGAACCCGAAACCAAAGGTAGCATTAATCATTGATGATTTATATTACCTCGCCTACTGCTTTGAAAGCAACTATTTACTTGTAACTATACGTGATTTTTACCGACACATTTCTTGGTAATTATCTATCTACTTCTAAACTTTTTTCGCATTGCCTTGGACAGTTGGAAACCCTCTATTAAAGATATTATGTCCCTTTTGCAGCCAACATCAAATTGCATAGAATTTTGCAGGAATTATATGAATACGTTTCAATATGTACGTCCTATCTGTGAAATATAAACGTTAGCAGTGTCCCAGTATTCAATTCATTCAAGGAAACCCGTTTACTTTCTAGACGTCCTTGTCAGACACTATTATTGAGTGACTAACTGTCATGTTTTTTTTATTTGGTAATAACATACATAAAATGAGCTGTAACAGGTACATGAGCATTTGTCTACATCAATAACCCACTACTTGTATTGGCCAAAATTAAACTGATTGAATTTTTGTGCAGCAACAAAATGGACAACCATTCGGTAAAGGGTCTGAAAATCAGACTATTAGTTCGGTGAATGCAATCACTCATGTCGATTCGACAACTAATGATCGTTATTTTCCCACAAAAAGCCATTTTCAAACTCTTTCGTCAGTTTTGAGGGAAGTTCTAAATAAGTATTGTCTTTCGAATGCCGTTGGAATTTACCAATTTCATTTTTTTGACCTGCAAATGGGACACACTACCTTAAAGGATTTTCATTCTTAATTTTTTGTCTTGATCACTTGATGAAGATGTATATGGAATTTCGAAATTTCGAAATTTGCGATCTCATAAAAACCATTGGATTTAGAGCTTGAAACCTCTCTTCTTCAAATTTGTTTTCGTCGTCATCTCATACACACAACACACACACACACCCACACACACATACACCCCCACACACATGTATATGTATATATATTATAAATATATATCACAACTTGGCACTTATTCAAGCTCAAAGCTAGGATCCGACTGAGGTACGTGGCTTGTCATTTTTAACTCATCTGCCTCCCACCCCCGACAAAGGATCAATAAAGATTTAACATTTGTCAAGCTGTCAGTCAATCTAACTTTCTTTCGCCGAAACTACTGGCCCGTATCCTTGGTCTAGTTGTTTAACAGCACTGGCGCCCCCTCCCCCCACTCAGAGGTCGGAATGACCGCATGCGTGTTGCCAAAATGTCCGGTAAAGGGGTACTTTTCGTGCGACAAAGTCCGGCCCGAGAATTGTAAAAAAAGAGGTGTATTTGACTTTTCACCCGGAGATTTCTTTAAAAAGGGGGTGTTTTTTTTTTTTTTTCTCTCATCTCTTTGGACTCCTGAGAATTTATTCCGAATTTAGGGGGGGGGGGGGTACATTCAGCATTTTTCCTGATTTAGGGGGGTCTCTAAGGCAGGAAAAGCCCGCGAAAAGCCCGCGAAAGGGGGGTTCGGAAATGTTGGCAGTCCTCAGATAGGGGGTGCTTTCAAAAAGAGGGTACGAGCATATGCGTACTCTAAATAACACTGAGTGGGGGGGGGGGGCACTGGCGTCCTATGCCAATCAAAAAAAAAAGGAAGGACAGCAATGGGAAACTTTGATTTAGCTACGCGCCTTCATTCTCTAAATTGTATTACTTACAAATGTGTATTTATTTCCAGGAGGGTAGCCAAATTTTGGGTTGTCAAAGTTATTTCATAACTGTATTTATTTATTTATCAGTTTATACTTGTTGCTAAGTCTTACTTCTATTAACGCACTAACGAGTCAGATAGATCTTGGAAGGACCTCTAACGTCACTGGTGTTATCGTACAAGGCAGATTCGAGTTGGCACAATGGATTACTTCTGTCAAGGTATCCTATTCGCTGGATAACGTGACATGGACTTATGCTTTGGAACCACAATGTGGTGAACAAAGAGTAAGTACTACATGTCTTGCATCGTCGACCTGTTGTTGATGTACATTAAAGGTAAAGTAAAGATCAGTTTTGGAAACGCCCCCCCCCCTCTCAAAATATGAAATGAAAGCTCTTATTACCAATCATGTGAAAGAAAATGTTTTAACTAATACGTGATGATACAAATTTTGCCGAGAAACCGCCTACTAATTGATATATTTGGTAAATTATTATATCTTTTTGGACCTGATAGATATCGCGCACGTGTCGCCTAGTCCCATATACATCTTTCTGTGTACAGTGCTTGTAACCAAGACTGGGCCAAATTTCTTATCATTTTGATGATTCCAGAACCTTCCAGTACACCAATACTTATGTGCTAGATGATCAACCTTTTCTGATCGATTCCACAACGTTTCTTTTACAATGCAATCGCATGACCATAACTGGTCTTTATCTTTTAAGGCATCGTTTAACAATGTTTCCAGTTTTTCAAATCTGAGATGCGTGACCCTACGTATTACCAGTGTCTGTGATATGGTGTAATATTGAAGCCTTAAAAAAATAGCTATTCAAAATGATCATAGTGCTTCAAAAAAGTAAACATCTTTAAGTGATCGGTTTTACCATACTCATTTCCCCAATAGTTTTGTTCAAAGCTGTTTGGCAAACAGTTGTTGACATTTCTATTTCTAATCATAAATACCATGATAATCAGACAGGCGATCGGCTTGTAAAAGTCATGGGATTCCTGACTATAACTATGATTGCAGCATGAGCTAAATCCAGGATTGTTTTTGAAATATTAGGCAAAGATACCCAAACCCTGTAGACAAAGAATTATGCCGTGGTTATGTCTATTCCGAAGCGTTGGTCATTAAAATAAAGTTGTATTATATGACGAATCATTAAAGGGTAATTAACCCACAGCAATTTGTTTAAAGCACATATAAAGAGCATGCTGACTTTAATAGCAAGCTGTCTCCCACGCCTCGCATTGAACTTTAAAGAGTCTATATGTATCGTGCATTATACGCCATTTTTGGCATATTTACCTGTGCTCGGTTTTCCAAAGTTATGTCTGACTGTATAAATGATATTATATTTTAGGACATCTCAGTAGAATAGCATCCACGAGACCAAACGTTCCTAAACAGCCATATTACATAATGCATCATAAACTGATGACGCGCAGGTGATGATGCTTGCGTATAGGAACGCCTTCACCGAATGATGGCGCAATTGAAAATACACTACAACAGTGATAGGAAAGTCCATAAATTACCCAGCTTTTAATAAAAACAAGTGCAATATTGAAAAATATGTTGAAGAAGATAAGTTTATAAATATCTGGATAAGAAAAGGAAAGAAAAGTGAAAACATATATTTGAACAGACATAAGGAGAAGGTGAAAGATTGATATAAAAAATACAAATACAAAAGGAAAGTTCGAGAAGAACATTAGAGAAAGAGAATGAAGAAAGATACAAGGAAAGGAAGTGGAGATAAATTAAATAAAAAAAGAAAAACAAATAGCATTTCATGTTTTTTACTTTGTGAGGAGGCCTACACATTTGCAATTCAGCTTATCCCGCGAAACATATTGTGATATAAACCATTTTTAATTGAACCAAAATATCCATGCAATGCCCTTAACATAATCATTTCTTCATCATGATCTTCAGATCTACGCAGCAAACTACGATAACACCACTCCCGAGACCATACTGTTCCCTCGACCAATCACTGCTCGATACGTCAGAATACACCCACTCACTTGGATTGGGCACCAGGCCATGAGATATGAGGTTGTTGGCATAGCTGATCAAACGGAACTTTGAAAACAAGAAGACTTCTACTAGATGTTATTGTTGTTAAATTTTAATATTCTGTTATTATTGTTATTGTTGTTATCATTTTCATTATTATTTCATTTGTTATTGTTATTATTATTGTTATTTTATAACTATTATTGTTATTATCACTATTACTTTCACTATTATTATCAACATATTAAAGTTATTGTTATTGTTATAATGACTAGTACTATTATTATCATCATCATTATTTTCATTCTTTGTTATTGCTATTATCTTTTGTAAAAGGAGCAGCATTCGCATCATGGTAAGATCTGATTTTACCCACAAGTAGGGGATAAACACACTGTGTAGGTGTTGTGGTTGAGTGGATAGGTTCGTGAACTATGAAGCACAAGGTACGGGGTTCGAATCCCTGTCACAGTAAAAGTATCGTTTGGCAAGACATTAAGGTAGAATATTTGCCATTCTCGACTGAGGTGAAGGTCACGCTTAAGCCGGAGGGTAATGGAAGTGTACATATTGTCATGAACATTTATTTATTCAGCAATCGTGAATATCGTGAATATTTAACAGTGTAAAGATTATATTTAACAAAATGACTATAAAACAGTTGTAAATAATGTAGTAAATGGTTGTTACCTTGGATAAGTGATTATCTAAAATGGCATCTATTAGTTTCTAAATAAATAATTTACAAAACATAAGAGTATGTGGCCAATAGGGGCCTGTAACTTCAAAATTGACATGCAATCAATTGTAAAATTACGTTGTATCTAGCCCTTCTTGCGGCATTAATTATATTTTATCAAGATTATATCTATTAGTGACAGAAAATAATAATTTGATACCTTTCATGATATAAGCTACCATTGTTTGAAAGAGATAAGCTAAACTTTCGGGTATAATTGTAATTTGTTATATTGCAGGGTGAAATTACTATTAAGAGATAGTTGCATCCAAATTCTCGTGAGAGAAAAAAATGTTGGCGTCGTCATCAAATAGTATAAATGATATAAGGGATGAAGCTTTCGTTATATTATATTAATATATATATTTCATTAATAATTCCCCATGTTAATTTAATGTTAGATTTGACTTATTTATTCGTTCTCAATAATGCATTTTACGGGAAGTTCAAATTACCTCGGGTAAAATTATTCCGGTATCTGTTTTGTATCCATTAATGTTGAGTGGTAGTGTCACATAAACATATCTTATAATTCTATTTCTCGTGTGTAAAGATCTTAAAATTGCCTTAGTTTTTTAAGGTATTTTACTCCGATAAACTGCAATACATTTACTTTTTATCCATTTTTTTTCTTCTTCAAATAAATATTGTAGCTTCTTATCAAAATTGTCTTTTGCAGTGTTTATGTTAGTCTGAGTAAATAATTCTGATCATTCTCCATGGATTAAATTATTTGTAAAATACATGTTTATTGATACCCCTACAGGTCCGTTAAAATATTTTTTCTAGTTATCACCATTGCTTAGAAAAAATATACAAATGATGCTCTTTTCCAACATTTTGTTATAATGAAATAATTTCAAGTGTCAAGCAAAATCACTTGCACATCAACTCAAGGTGTGTCAATTACTTAAACTTGTTTTTGTGTATATCAAGAATATTTAAAATTAAATTTAACAAATTACGTTATGTTAACTAAAGTACGACTTGGGTTCTGTGCGTGCCCTTTTCTATATCCGGACGAATACGCGTCCGTTAACTTGGCTATTTACAAGTCGTTAAATAACTGTTTTCTAATAGTATATTTAAACTGCAAAGTATCCTGTAAAAATGATATTTAAAGCTCATATTTTAATATAGTATATCAACATGGAACCCCGTTTATTAAAACAGCAAAAACAACGTTTTGGTAAATGGCACAATTAATACGAACGGTAAAGTGATCTTACTATCATAAATACAGTGTACTTTTTAGATGTTGTAGGATTCTCTGAGCAGTTTTTACGTTTTAGTTGCAAGTGAAAAGTGAATTTTCGTATTTACAAATGTACGATTGTGTGAATGTAATATGTACATTATTTATTGAATATTGAAATAAAATCATATCCAAACAAATTTGTTTAGCAAAATTGTATTTTTCTTTGTTAAACCTTCCTCTATGCTAAATTCAATATGTTACATAATATTCCATGTTCAATGTGCGATTTATCATATGAATTGAATAGTCTTTATTTGTAGTATATGACTTTTTTATGAATTTTTATTTAATTCATGGTCGTTTATTTAAAAAAAATGATTCAAGTATCACAAGCCTAAAGTCAGCCATTCATAATAATCCATAATCACTTATCTCTATATTCATTTTTCTATTATAATAATGTTTGTATTAAACGAGATTTAAAAATATCCTTATTGACACTGCTTCATGGCAAGAAGATCCCTCATATAATTGAGGGGGCGTATTGAGGAGTGCTTTGGACATCAGCATTAATTAGGCCCTTTTACTCGATTCCCATTGACACAAAAAGCCTTCGTCAATGGAGTTATTGCCAAGAGCATGATTATCTTTAAAAATTTAGCATACCATATGTCACATCTTTCCTTTGTTCTAATATACCTTAAAGATGATCGAAAGCTTATAAAAGAAGTTGTATACATAGCTGGGAAGTTTCACATTATTTAGCCTATACTTATACTAACATTTTATTTATCTGATATTATAGGCAGTTTTATGTGAATAAAAATAAATGAATAGTAACAAAAAAAGAAATGATCCAATTATCCGGAATTACCAAAACAGACACTCGTAGTTTTCGGCATTGCATTGGAAATTTGACATTTTGCTCAGTTGGGGGGGGGGGGGGGAAGGTCACCTTTTTTAGGTCGGTCGTGGGCATAATTTTTTTTTTTTTTTTTTTTATACAAAAAAAAAAAAAAAAAAAAAATCAAAAAGGGGGGGGGGGGGTTTAGTTTTTTTTTAGGGGGTTTACATACATAAAATTACCAAAGGGGGGGGGGGTAAACCCCCAAACCCTCCCCCCTGCGTACGCGCCTGGTGAGAGGATAGTAACTTCCGTCACCTTCACCCCTCTCATTCACTGGTGAGAGGACACTTTTTTTTTTTTTTTTTGGTCTCGAAATTTGGAAATTTGACATTTTCCTCAGTTGGGGTGCCCTCGCCGTTCTCCACCGTCCGCAGACATTTCGCGCACGTACGTGCACACGTAGGCTACACGGCGAGTGTTGAGAGTCACTTGACTGGGGGGGGGGGGGGGGGTAAGAGGACACTTTTTTTTTTTTTTGGTCTCGAAATTTGGAAATTTGACATTTTGCTCAGTTGGGGGGGGGGGGGGGGTTAAGATCACCTTTTTTAGGTCGGTCGTGGGCATAAATTTTTTTTTTTTTTTAGGTTTTTTTAGGGGGGTTTACATACATAAAATTACCAAAGGGGGCGGGGGGGTTAACCCCCCAAACCCTCCCCCCTGCGTACGCGCCTGGTGAGAGGATAGTAACTCCGTCACTTCACCTCTCATTCACTGGTGAGAGAGAGGACACTTTTTTTTTTTTTTTTGGTCTCGAAATTTGGAAATTTGACATTTTGCTCAGTTGGGGGGGGGGGGGGGGGGGGGGGGGTTATTTTTAGGGGGGTTTACATACAAAAATTACCAAAGGGGGGAGGGGTTTTTTTTTTTTAGGGGGTTTTGTTTACATTTTACCGGGGGGGGGTTAAACCCCCCCCCCCCCCCCAAAACCTCCCCCTGCGTACGCGCCTGGTGAGAGGATAGTAACTTCCGTCACCTTCACCCCTCTCATTCACTATGCTCCCTCGCACTTGCGTATTGATGATGATGGTGGGGTGGGGGGGGGGGCTTGGGGGAAGTTCTCCCTCAAAAAATTAAATTCAAACGTGGTTTATTTCTAATTCGATACCAGTGATTTACAAATGTTGCTGAAATGGCATTTTTCCCTGAGCTTCCGGGGGCTCGGCCTCCTGGACCCCACCAAATGCCCTGAGGCGGTCCTTGGATGCTCATCTGATCGTAATTACATGCCTAAACCCCTGAGCTTCTGGAGGCTCCGCCCCTGTACCCCACTCCAATTAGTGACCTGCATGTCAGTGCAAGTCACAAATAAGGTATCAAAATATGCTACTCTGACCGTAATTAAATTCCTAAAACCCCTGAACTCCCGGGGGATCTGCCCCATGGATGCACATCTCACCTCAATTAGATGCCTAAAACCCCTGAGTTTCATGGGGCTCCGCCCCTTGACCCCTGCCAGGGCTTTGCCCTGGACCCCACGCCAATTTACGCTCCATTACTTCGCTCGCTTTGCTCTACCTGATCGTAAATACTTAGCCCCCCTCCCCACTTTGAAAAAAAACGTTGCCAGGGCCTGCGTAACATGTGAGAGTGGTGGTAATGCGGTTTTTTTCTACCCCCCCCCAACGTTTTTGCTCATTACGCCACTGCACCTCGTCCCTCACATTTCGTCCCCCCCCCCCGGTCATGAAAAGAAATCGCCCCCCTGCCCAGTACTGCATGTATTACCTATATGAAGCATGTTCCGATTACGTAATATTTCTTTGTAATGTTCGCACATTCAAAAGGTAACGGACGAGAGTATTGAAATTTGCTTGAGGTTGATGTCTAGAGTATTTGCGAACGTGTTTAATTAATTTTGTAATATAATTGATCTGCTGATGTACGGTATTAAGAATTACGTCTACGATGAATATCAAAATATTTCGATGGCCTCAATTCCGACGTGACAAACAAACGAACAAAAACAAACAAACAAAAAAAAACAAACAAAAAGCAAGCAAATTAGGCAAACAAACATTAAAAAACGCACACTTATCTCCTGTATGTCCACATGGTGAACGGAGCTTTATGCCGCAGTGTTGATGAAGGATGCCTGACGCACTCATGACGATAAATGACTGTCCAAGATATTGATTAATTGCCATTATTCAAGGCTTATAGCTGCTCTATCATAATTAAACAAAATAAAATACATGTTTGCAAGTGCGTTGGTGAATATGCACTGCACGCAGGTGTCCGTCTCATTTTTTGTCTTTTCTTGTTCTTTGTAAATAGTAATTTGAATAGGAATATTATTTGTCATTTATTTTATATTCGAAAGGTGTTGTAACGATTCAAGCTCTATTTGCTTATGTTTCATCACCTTTGTGCGTTCATTTCTTTACACTGTATATTAGTTGCAACTTGTCTTTGATAAAACATTGTTATGTAGTAATGACAGTTGGTCCGAACACCTTGTCATATTTCGAATGTAGGAGGGCATTTAAAGAACCATACTTTTCAGGGGAAATTTTCCAATTATATTATTCCACAACATAAAGTGAATGAAAAGGCTCACAAATCATTTTTCATCTTTCCCAGAAGTTAACATTCTATTTGACACGTACGAATGAAAAGATGGAAAGTCAAAATCAAACATCATGTGAATGGAAGTGGAACATAAAAAAAAACAAAACTATTTTTTTTAAAGTGAGATAAACACGTTTAGGACGACTTGTTCTCTGGTCGGGTTGGTTGAACGCAAGCCATATACATGTATAACCAATGATCGATGAGCCTTCATAACGTGTTATCTATTTTCTCTCTTTTTTTTGAAAAGCTTTTTAAAATATATTTGCAACAATCCAGTGGCGTACCTGGGGTACTCCGTCAGGGGGGGGGGCAAGCGACCGAAAAAAACAAAAAAGGCGATGCTAATTTTCACTTCTGGCGAGTGAGCGAGCAAAAAAATCTTTAAGTAACGTTTGGTATATAAACTGGTATTGTTGCAAGTTGGGGTGGGAACATTCACTTGTTAGCGACGTTACTTTCATTTTTTTGCAAACGAGTGTAGCGAGCAAGAAAAAAATCACTTCTTTTTTAATAATTGCCACTTAAACTTGGTTCAATTGTCCCATGCAGGGCGCGGAACAACCCCCTACATTTCTCTTTTTAATGATATTGTAGCAGGTTAGTGGTGGGTACATAATTCCACGTGCTAGCGAGCGTAGCGAGCGAAAAAAAAAAATCACTTCTCTTTTATAGGGAAAATATGGTACATAAAACTTGGGTTCATTGTTCCATGTCAGGGACGTGTGATTATTAAAAGCGGTGTTATTTCTATTTTTGCGAGCGAGCGAGCAAAAAAATCAACTTCTCTTTATAGGGAAAATATGGTACATAAAAACTGGTTCATTGTTCCATGCAGGGACTTCGTGCATATAAAGCGGTGTTATTTATATTTTGGCGAGCGAGCGTAG